>NW_027466202.1:1727500-1938768 GCF_046127955.1 Nelusetta ayraudi
AAAAAAAAAAGACAACATCTCAACTTGTTTAGATAAGGCCCATAACCACAATAAAAAAAGAAATCCAAGTGGTTGAATGAGTTTTCTTTTCAAAATCTGTATGCGACTGTTTACTTTCATAGTTGTCTTGATTCAGCTGAGGAACAAGAGAGAAAAAAAAAATCCAACGTGTTATTCCACACACAATACAATTTGCTCAATAAAAAATGCTGCTGCTTGAAGAAAACAGACATCAAAGTGATGGAATGCGTGTTCAAACATTTTCAAAAACTTTGAAGTCTGAAGTTGTTTGTAAACAGACTTATAGGTTTGATGATCAAAGCCGTTCAAACGCTTTGAAGTCTGAAGTTGTTTGTAAACAGACTTTTAGGTCTGATGATCAAAGCCGTTCAAACGCTTTGAAGTCTGAAGTTGTTTGTAAACAGACTTGTAAGTCTGATTACAAACCAATTAAAGTGCTTCTGCAGCTGCTGGCGTTGCTGATGCTGCTTCTGCTGCTTGAATAACACTCAATTTACTGGGGAACACTAGAAAAGATATTAAAAAAAAACTCTTTATGAACACAGGAGGAGCAGAAAATATTTTCTCACGCCATGACTGATGACAGACTTCTGTTGGTCTGAGACAATTTCAACTTATTCCTAGAGACATGGGGCCACTTGCTATTTCATCAAGAGCCCCAAAGAAGCGCCCACACCAAATTTGGGGTTTCTAATAATTGAAGAACGCAGAAACCCTAACCCTAATTTCAGCTAACCCTAACCCTAACCCTAGTTTCAGTCTTAACGCAACCCTAATTCAATGCAAGTCTATAGGTTGAAATTTCAACTTTGTCGTAGAGACATGGGGCCACTTGCATTTTCATCAAGAGCACCAAAGAAACACCCACGCAAAATTTGGGGCTTCTAGTACTTGAGGAACGGAGAAATCCTAACCCTAATTTCAACTAACCCTAACCCTAACCCTAGTTTCAGCCTTAACGTTAACCCTAATTCAATGCAAGTCTATGGGGTGAAATTTCAACTTTGTCCTAGAGACATGGGGCCACTTGCTATTTCATCAAGAGCCCCAAAGAAGCGCCCACGCCAAATTTGGGGTTTCTAATACTTGAGGAAGACAGAAACCCTAACCCTAATTTCAGCTAACCCTAACCCTAACCCTAACCCTAGTTTCAGCCTTAACGTTAACCCTAATTCAATGCAAGTCTATGGGGTGAAATTTCAACTTTGTCCTAGAGACATGGGGCCACTTGCTATTTCATCAAGAGCCCCAAAGAAGCGCCCACGCCAAATTTGGGGTTTCTAATACTTGAGGAAGACAGAAACCCTAACCCTAATTTCAGCTAACCCTAACCCTAACCCTAACCCTAGTTTCAGCCTTAACGTTAACCCTAATTCAATGCAAGTCTATGGGGTGAAATTTCAACTTTGTCCTAGAGACATGGGGCCACTTGCATTTTCATCAAGAGCCCCAAAGAAACACCCACGCAAAATTTGGGGCTTCTAGTACTTGAGGAACGCAGAAACCCTAACCCTAATTTCAACTAACCCTAACCCTAACCCTAGTTTCAGCCTTAACGTTAACCCTAATTCAATGCAAGTCTATGGGGTGAAATTTCAACTTTGTCCTAGAGACATGGGGCCACTTGCTATTTCATCAAGAGCCCCAAAGAAGCGCCCACGCCAAATTTGGGGTTTCTAATACTTGAGGAAGACAGAAACCCTAACCCTAATTTCAGCTAACCCTAACCATAACCCTAACCCTAGTTTCAGCCTTAATGTTAACCCTAATTCAATTCAAGTCTGATGGGGTTAAAATTCATTCAGACAGTGGGATGTCTTTTTTTATTGCTCTATTGTGCTTCTCTCGCTGAGTTATGCGCAGTGTGAGCAGAAAGGGTGAACTTGAGTGGAATTGTTATTTTCTGCTGAAATACATGAGGGAAACATCTCTCCTGTTGTTCCTCAGTACATTGTAGGTTCCCCCATAAGGAAATAGTTGAGTTCTCAATTTAACATGAAAACTCATTCAGACAGTGGGATGTCATTTTTTATTGCTCTATTGTGCTTCTCTCGCTGAGTTATGCGCAGTGTGAGCAGAAAGGGTGAACTTGAGTGGAATTGTTATTTTCTACTGAAATACATGAGGGAAACATCTGTCCTGTTGTTCCTCAGTACATTGTAGGTTCCCCCATAAGGAAATAGTTGATTTCTCAATTTAACATGAAAACTCATTCAGACAGTGGGATGTCATTTTTTATTGCTCTATTGTGCTTCTCTCGCTGAGTGATGCGCAGTGTGAGCAGAAAGGGTGAACTTTGAGTGGAACTGTTATTTTCTGCTGAAATACATGAGGGAAACATCTCTCCTGTTGTTCCTCAGTACATTGTAGGTTCCCCCATAAGGAAATAGTTGATTTCTCAATTTAACATGAAAACTCATTCAGACAGTGGGATGTCATTTTTTATTGCTCTATTGTGCTTCTCTCGCTGAGTTATGCGCAGTGTGAGCAGAAAGGGTGAACTTGAGTGGAATTGTTATTTTCTGCTGAAATACATGAGGGAAACATCTCTCCTGTTGTTCCTGAGTACATTGTAGGTCCCCCCATAAGGAAATAGTTGATTTCTCAATTTAACATGAAAACTCATTCAGACAGTGGGATGTCATTTTTTTATTGCTCTATTGTGCTTCTCTCGCTGAGTTATGCGCAGTGTGAGCAGAAAGGGTGAACTTGAGTGGAATTGTTATTTTCTGCTGAAATACATGAGGGAAACATCTGTCCTGTTGTTCCTCACTACATTGTAGGTTCCCCCATAAGGAAATAGTTGATTTCTCAATTTAACATGAAAACTCATTCAGACAGTGGGATGTCATTTTTTATTGCTCTATTGTGCTTCTCTCGCTGAATTATGCGCAGTGTGAGCAGAAAGGGTGAACTTTGAGTGGAACTGTTATTTTCTGCTGAAATACATGGGGGAAACATCTCTCCTGTTGTTCCTCAGTACATTGTAGGTTCCCCCATAAGGAAATAGTTGATTTCTCAATTTAACATGAAAACTCATTCAGACAGTGGGATGTCATTTTTTATTGCTCTATTGTGCTTCTCTCGCTGAGTTATGCGCAGTGTGAGCAGAAAAGGTGAACTTGAGTGGAATTGTTATTTTCTGCTGAAATACATGAGGGAAACATCTGTCCTGTTGTTCCTCAGTACATTGTAGGTTCCCCCATAAGGAAATAGTTGATTTCTCAATTTAACATGAAAACTCATTCAGACAGTGGGATGTCATTTTTTATTGCTCTATTGTGCTTCTCTCGCTGAATTATGCGCAGTGTGAGCAGAAAGGGTGAACTTGAGTGGAATTGTTATTTTCTGCTGAAATACATGAGGGAAACATCTCTCCTGTTGTTCCTGAGTACATTGTAGGTCCCCCCATAAGGAAATAGTTGATTTCTCAATTTAACATGAAAACTCATTCAGACAGTGGGATGTCTTTTTTTATTGCTCTATTGTGCTTCTCTCGCTGAGTTATGCGCAGTGTGAGCAGAAAGGGTGAACTTGAGTGGAATTGTTATTTTCTGCTGAAATACATGAGGGAAACATCTCTCCTGTTGTTCCTGAGTACATTGTAGTTTCCCCCATAAGGAAATAGTTGAATTCTAAATTTAACATGAAAACTCATTCAGACAGTGGGATGTCATTTTTTATTGCTCTATTGTGCTTCTCTCGCTGAGTTATGCGCAGTGTGAGCAGAAAGGGTGAACTTGAGTGGAATTGTTATTTTCTGCTGAAATACATGAGGGAAACATCTCTCCTGTTGTTCCTGAGTACATTGTAGGTTCCCCCATAAGGAAATAGTTGAATTCTAAATTTAACATGAAAACTCATTCAGACAGTGGGATGTCATTTTTTATTGCTCTATTGTGCTTCTCTCGCTGAGTTATGCGCAGTGTGAGCAGAAAGGGTGAACTTGAGTGGAATTGTTATTTTCTGCTGAAATACATGAGGGAAACATCTCTCCTGTTGTTCCTCACTACATTGTAGGTTCCCCCATAAGGAAATAGTTGAATTCTTTTTTTTGAAGGAGCAGCAGTGATATCTGTGCTGACTGACTGTAAAATAACTCCTAATTCATTTCAGAAACAGGAGAAAAATCCTGTTTCTGAAATGAATTAAAGTCTCTATGCAAGTAAACGGCTGCACTGAGCTGCACACAGCCTTAAACTTGAACATTCATTCATATTCATCTGCCTGGAGGAATAAACAAAGCAAAACTAAGATTCAAATGAGACTGACAATAGAGGAACAACAGGAAAGATTTTTTCCTTATTTTTTCCACCAGAGAATTACAATTCCATTCAAGTTCACCTTTTATGCTCGCATTGAGCATAAAGCTCTTGTTTTCTTTCACAAATTCCTGAATTCACTAATTCCGTGCCCCCACTCCCCCCCCACACACTGATTAAAGCAGATAACTTTTGAAATGTTTTTATTGTTTTTTCTTAAATAAAATTATTCCAGTTATTGATGAAAAAATGTCTATCTTGTTTCAGTGGTGTCGAATCCTTTTCATGGTTGATTTGATCTTATGCGTTTGGTGATGTGCAGTGGCACCATTACTCCTGTGGGTGGAGACACAGACCGTGTGATGAATATCAGGTGACGATCGATCACAGTCGACTCTCTGTTGGTCTGAGATTGAGGGGCACTGTGCGTATTCCGTTGCTTGATGAACACTGACCTGGTGTATTGTCAGTCTCATTTGAATCTTTGTTTTGCTAGTGTTAAAATGTAAAGCTGTGTGCAGCTCTATGCAGCTGTTTTCTTTCATAGAGACTTTAATTCAGATCAGAAACAGGAGACACAAAGTTCTTTAAGAGTAAGTCAGCACAGATATCACTGCTGCTCCTTCAAAAAAAAAGACAACATCTCAACTTGTTGAGATAAGGCCCATAACCACAATAAAAAAAGAAATCCAAGTGGTTGAATGAGTTTTCTTTTCAAAATTTGTGTGCGACTGTTTACTTTCATAGTTGTCTTGATTCAGCTGAGGAAAAAGAGAGAGAAAAAAAAATCCAACCTGTTATTCCACACACAATACAATTTGCTCAATAAAAAATGCTGCTGCTTGAAGAAAACAGACATCAAAGTGATGGAATGCGTGTTCAAACATTTTCAAAAACTTTGAAGTGTGAAGTTGTTTGTAAACAGACTTTTAGGTCTGATGATCAAAGCCGTTCAAACGCTTTGAAGTCTGAAGTTGTTTGTAAACAGACTTGTAAGTCTGATTACAAACCAATTAAAGTGCTTCTGCAGCTGCTGGCGTTGCTGATGCTGATTCTGCTGCTTGAATAACACTCAATTTACTGGGGAACACTAGAAAAAATATTAAAAAAAAAACTCTTTATGAATACAGGAGGAGCAGAAAATATTTTTTCACGCCATGACTGATGACAGACCTCTGTTGGTCTGAGAGGGAGGGGCACTGTGCGTATTCCGTTGCTTAATGTACACTGACCTGGTGTATTGTCAGTTTCATTTGAATCTTTGTTTTGCTGTGTTTATTCCTTCAGGCTCATGTGTATGAATGAGTGTTCAAGTGTAAAGCTGTGTGCAGCTCTGTGCAGCTGTTGTCTTGCATGGAGACTTTTATTCAGCTCAGAAACAGGAGAAACAGAGTTCTTTCAGAGTAAGTCAGCACAGATATAACTGCTGCTCCTTCAAAAAAAAAAAGACAACATCTCAACTTGTTTAGATAAGGCCCATAACCACAATAAAAAAAGAAATCCAAGTGGTTGAATGAGTTTTCTTTTCAAAATCTGTATGCGACTGTTTACTTTAATAGATGTCTTGATTCAGCTGAGGAACAAGAGAGAAAAAAAAATCCAACGTGTTATTCCACACCCAATACAATTTGTTCAATAAAAAATGCTGCTGCTTGAAGAAAACAGACATCAAAGTGATGGAATTCGTGTTCAAACATTTTCAAAAACTTTGAAGTCTGAAGTTGTTTGTAAACAGACTTTTAGGTCTGATGATCAAAGCCGTTCAAACGCTTTGAAGTCTGAAGTTGTTTGTAAACAGATTTGTAAGTCTGATTACAAACCAATTAAAGTGCTTCAGCAGCTGCTGGCGTTGCTGATGCTGCTTCTGCTGCTTGAATAACACTCAATTTACTGGGGAACATTAAAAAAGATATTAAAAAAAACTCTTTATGAACACAGGAGGAGCAGAAAATATTTTTTCACGCCATGACTGATGACAGACCTCTGTTGGTCTGAGAGGGAGGGGCACTGTGCGTATTCCGTTGCTTAATGTACACTGACCTGGTGTATTGTCAGTCTCATTTGAATCTTTGTTTTGCTAGTGTTCAAATGTAAAGCTGTGTGCAGCTCTATGCAGCTGTTTTCTTGCATAGAGACTTTCATTCAGCTCAGAAACAGGAGACGCAAAGTTCTTTCAGAGTAAGTCAGCACAGATATCACAGCTGCTCCTTCAAAAAAAAGACAACATCTAAACTTGTTTAGATAAGGCCCATAACCACAATAAAAAAAGAAATCCAAGTGGTTGAATGAGTTTTCTTTTCAAAATCTGTATGTGACTGTTTACTTTCATAGATGTCTTGATTCAGCTGAGGAACAAGAGAGAAAAAAAAAATCCAACCTGTTATTCCACACAGAATACAATTTGCTCAATAAAAAATGCTGCTGCTTGAAGAAAATAGACATCAAAGTGATGGAATGCGTGTTCAAACATTATCAAAAACTTTGAAGTCTGAAGTTGTTTGTAAACAGACTTTATAGGTCTGATGATCAAAGCCGTTCAAACGCTTTGAAGTCTGAAGTTGTTTGTAAACAGACTTTTAGGTCTGATGATCAAAGCCGTTCAAACGCTTTGAAGTCTGAAGTTGTTTGTAAACAGACTTGTAATTCTGATTACAAACCAATTAAAGTGCTTCAGCAGCTGCTGGCGTTGCTGATGCTGCTTCTGCTGCTTGAATAACACTCAATTTACTGGTGAACATTAAAAAAGATATAAAAAAAAACTCTTTATGAACACAGGAGGAGCAGAAAATATTTTTTCACTCCATGACTGATGACAGACCTCTGTTGGTCTGAGAGGGAGGGGCACTGTGCGTATTCCGTTGCTTAATGTACACTGACCTGGTGTATTGTCAGTTTCATTTGAATCTTTGTTTTGCTATGTTTATTCCTTCAGGCTGTGTGCAGCTATGTGCAGCTGTTGTCTTGCATGGAGACTTTCATTCAGCTCAGAAATAGGAGAAACAGATTTCTTTCAGAGTAAGTCAGCACAGATATCACAGCTGCTCCTTCAAAAAAAAAGACAACATCTCAACTTGTTGAGATAAGGCCCAATAACCACAATAAAAAAAGAAATCCAAGTGGTTGAATGAGTTTTCTTTTCAAAATCTGTATGCGACTGTTTACTTTCATAGATGTCTTGATTCAGCTGAGGAACAAGAGAGAGAAAAAAAAATCCAACCTGTTAACTTGAGTGGAATTGTTATTTTCTGCTGAAATACATGAGGGAAACATCTCTCCTCTTGTTCTTCAGTACATTTTAGGTTCCCCCATAAGGAAATAGTTGAATTCTCAATTTAACATAAAAACTCATTCAGACAGTGGGATGTAATTTTTTATTGCTCTATTGTGCTTGTCTCGCTGAGTTATGCGCAGTGTGAGCAGAAAGGGTGAACTTTCGTGGAATTCTTATTTTCTACTGAAATACATGAGGGAAAAATGTCTCCTGTTGTTCCTCAGTACATTGTAGGTTCCCCCATAAGGAAATAGTTGAATTCTTTTTTTTGAATGAGCAGCAGTGATATCTGTGCTGACTTACTCTGAAAGAACTCTGTTTCTCTTGTTTCTGAGCTGAATTAAAATCTCTATGCAAGAAAACAGCTGCACAGAGCTGCACACAGCTTTACACTTGAACACTCATTCATACTCATCAGCCTGGAGGAATAAACAAAGCAAAACAAAGATTCAAGTGAGACTGACAATACACCAGGAAAAACAGGAGAGATGTTTTCCTAATTTTTTTCACCAGAGAATTACAATTCTATTCAAGTTCACCGTTTATGCTCGCAATGAGCATAAAGCACTTGTTTTCGTTCACAAATTCCTGAATTCACTAATTCAGTGCCCCCACTCCCCCTACACACACCGATTAAAGCAGATAACTTTTGAAATGTTTTTATTGTTTTTTCTTAAATAAAATTATTCCAGTTATTGATGAAAAAATTTCTATCTTGTTTCAGTGGTGTCGATTCATTTGCATGGTTGATTTGTTCTTATGCGTTTGGTGATGTGCAGTGGCACCATTACGCCTGTGGGTGGGGACACAGACCGTGTGATGAATATCAGGTGACGATCGATCACAGTCGACTCTCTGTTGGTCTATAATTGAGGGGCACTGTGCGTATTCCGTTGCTTGATGAACACTGACCTGGTGTATTGTCAGTCTCATTTGAATCTTTGTTTTGCTATGTTTATTCCTCCAGGCTCATGTGTATGAATGAGTGTTCAAATGTAAAGCTGTGTTCAGCTCTGTGCAGCTGATTTCTTGCATGGAGACTTTAATTCAGATCAGAAACAGGAGACACAAAGTTCTTTAAGAGTAAGTCAGCACAGATATCACTGCTGCTCCTTCAAAAAAAAAGATAACATCTCAACTTGTTGAGATAAGGCCCATAACCACAATAAAAAAAGAAATCCAAGTGGTTGAATGAGTTTTCTTTTCAAAATTTGTATGCGACTGTTTACTTTCATAGATGTCTTGATTCAGCTGAGGAACAAGACAGAGAAAAAAAAAAATCCAACCTGTTATTCCACACATAATACAATTTGTTCAATAAAAAATGCTGCTGCTTGAAGAAAACAGACATCAAAGTGATGGAATGCGTGTTCAAACATTTTCAAAAACTTTGAAGTCTGAAGTTGTTTGTAAATAGACTTTTAGGTCTGATGATCAAAGCCGTTCAAACGCTTTGAAGTCTGAAGTTGTTTTTTAAACAGACTTGTAAGTCTGATTACAAACCAATTAAAGTGCTTCTGCAGCTGCTGGCGTTGCTGATGCTGCTTCTGCTGCTTGAATAACACTCAATTTACAGGGGAACACTAAAAAAGATATAAAAAAAAAACTCTTTATGAACACAGGAGGAGCAGAAAATATTTTTTCACGCCATGACTGATGACAGACCTCTGTTGGTCTGAGAGGGAGGGGCACTGTGCGTATTCCGTTGCTTAATGTACACTGACCTGGTGTATTGTCAGTTTCATTTGAATCTTTGTTTTGATATATTTATTCCTTCAGGCTCATGTGTATGAATGAGTGTTCAAGTGTAAAGCTGAGTGCAGCTCTGTGCAGCTGTTGTCTTGCATGGAGACTTTCATTCAGCTCAGAAACAGGAGAAACAGAGTTCTTTCAGAGTAAGTCAGCACAGATATCACAGCTGCTCCTTCAAAAAAAAAAAGATAACATCTCAACTTGTTTAAATAAGGCCTATAACCACAATAAAAAAAGAAATCCAAGTGGTTGAATGAGTTTTCTTTTCAAAATCTGTATGCGACTGTTTACTTTCATAGTTGTCTTGATTCAGCTGAGGAACAAGAGAGAAAAAAAAAAATCCAACGTGTTATTCCACACACAATACAATTTGCTCAATAAAAAATGCTGCTGCTTGAAGAAAACAGACATCAAAGTGATGGAATGCGTGTTCAAACATTTTCAAAAACTTTGAAGTCTGAAGTTGTTTGTAAACAGACTTATAGGTCTGATGATCAAAACCGTTCAAACGCTTTGAAGTCTGAAGTTGTTTGTAAACAGACTTTTAGGTCTGATGATCAAAGCCGTTCAAACGCTTTGAAGTCTGAAGTTGTTTGTAAACAGACTTGTAAGTCTGATTACAAACCAATTAAAGTGCTTCTGCAGCTGCTGGCGTTGCTGATGCTGATTCTGATGCTTGAATAACACTCAATTTACTGGGGAACACTAGAAAAGATATAAAAAAAAAAACTCTTTATGAACACAGGAGGAGCAGAAAATATTTTTTCACGCCATGACTGATGACAGACCTCTGTTGGTCTGAGAGGGAGGGGCACTGTGCGTATTCCGTTGCTTAATGTACACTGATCTGGTGTATTGTCAGTTTCATTTGAATCTTTGTTTTGCTGTGTTTATTCCTTCAGGCTCATGTGTATGAATGAGTGTTCAAGTGTAAAGCTGTGTGCAGCTCTGTGCAGCTGTTGTCTTGCATGGAGACTTTTATTCAGCTCCGAAACAGGAGAAACAGAGTTCTTTCAGAGTAAGTCAGCACAGATATAACTGCTGCTCCTTCAAAAAAAAAAAGACAACATCTCAACTAGTTTAGATAAGGCCCATAACCACAATAAAAAAAGAAATCCAAGTGGTTGAATGAGTTTTCTTTTCAAAATCTGTATGCGACTGTTTACTTTCATAGTTGTCTTGATTCAGCTGAGGAACAAGAGAGAAAAAAAATCCAACCTGTTATTCCACACAGAATACAATTTGCTTAATAAAAAATGCTGCTGCTTGAAGAAAACAGACATCAAAGTGATGGAATTCGTGTTCAAACATTTTCAAAAACTTTGAAGTCTGAAGTTGTTTGTAAACAGACTTTTAGGTCTGATGATCAAAGCCGTTCAAATGCTTTGAAGTCTGAAGTTGTTTGTAAACAGATTTGTAAGTCTGATTACAAACCAATTAAAGTGCTTCAGCAGCTGCTGGCGTTGCTGATGCTGCTTCTGCTGCTTGAATGACACTCAATTTACTGGGGAACATTAAAAAAGATATTAAAAAAAAACTCTTTATGAACACAGGAGGAGCAGAAAATATTTTTTCACGCCATGACTGATGACAGACCTCTGTTGGTCTGAGAGGGAGGGGCACTGTGCGTATTCCGTTGCTTAATGTACACTGACCTGGTGTATTGTCAGTTTCATTTGAATCTTTGTTTTGATATACTTATTCCTTCAGGCTCATGTGTATGAATGAGTGTTCAAGTGTAAAGCTGAGTGCAGCTCTGTGCAGCTGCTGTCTTGCATGGAGACTTTCATTCAGCTCAGAAACAGGAGAAACAGAGTTCTTTCAGAGTAAGTCAGCACAGATATCACAGCTGCTCCTTCAAAAAAAAAAAGACAACATCTCAACTTGTTTAGATAAGGCCCATAACCACAATAAAAAAAGAAATCCAAGTGGTTGAATGAGTTTTCTTTTCAAAATCTGTATGCGACTGTTTACTTTCATAGTTGTCTTGATTCAGCTGAGGAACAAGAGAGAAAAAAAAAATCCAACGTGTTATTCCACACACAATACAATTTGCTCAATAAAAAATGCTGCTGCTTGAAGAAAACAGACATCAAAGTGATGGAATGCGTGTTCAAACATTTTCAAAAACTTTGAAGTCTGAAGTGGTTTGTAAACAGACTTATAGGTTTGATGATCAAAGCCGTTCAAACGCTTTGAAGTCTGAAGTTGTTTGTAAACAGACTTTTAGGTCTGATCATCAAAGCCGTTCAAACGTTTTGAAGTCTGAAGTTGTTTGTAAACAGACTTGTAAGTCTGATTACAAACCAATTAAAGTGCTTCTGCAGCTGCTGGCGTTGCTGATGCTGCTTCTGCTGCTTGAATAACACTCAATTTAGTGGGGAACACTACAAAAGATATTAAAAAAAAACTCTTTATGAACACAGGAGGAGCAGAAAATATTTTCTCACGCCATGACTTCTGTTGGTCTGAGACAATTTCAACTTTGTCCTAGAGACATGGGGCCACTTGCTATTTCATCAAGAGCCCCAAAGAAGCGCCCACACCAAATTTGGGGTTTCTAATAATTGAAGAACGCAGAAACCCTAACCCTAATTTCAGCTAACCCTAACCCTAACCCTAGTTTCAGTCTTAACGCAACCCTAATTCAATGCAAGTCTATAGGTTGAAATTTCAACTTTGTCGTAGAGACATGGGGCCACTTGCATTTTCATCAAGAGCACCAAAGAAACACCCACGCAAAATTTGGGGCTTCTAGTACTTGAGGAACGGAGAAATCCTAACCCTAATTTCAACTAACCCTAACCCTAACCCTAGTTTCAGCCTTAACGTTAACCCTAATTCAATGCAAGTCTATGGGGTGAAATTTCAACTTTGTCCTAGAGACATGGGGCCACTTGCATTTTCATCAAGAGCCCCAAAGAAACACCCACGCAAAATTTGGTTCTTCTAGTACTTGAGGAACGCAGAAACCCTAACCCTAATTTCAACTAACCCTAACCCTAACCCTAGTTTCAGCCTTAATGTTAACCCTAATTCAATTCAAGTCTGATGGGGTTAAAATTCATTCAGACAGTGGGATGTCTTTTTTTATTGCTCTATTGTGCTTCTCTCGCTGAGTTATGCGCAGTGTGAGCAGAAAGGGTGAACTTGAGTGGAATTGTTATTTTCTGCTGAAATACATGAGGGAAACATCTCTCCTGTTGTTCCTCAGTACATTGTAGGTTCCCCCATAAGGAAATAGTTGAGTTCTCAATTTAACATGAAAACTCATTCAGACAGTGGGATGTCATTTTTATTGCTCTATTGTGCTTCTCTCGCTGAGTTATGCGCAGTGTGAGCAGAAAGGGTGAACTTGAGTGGAATTGTTATTTTCTGCTGAAATACATGAGGGAAACATCTCTCCTGTTGTTCCTCAGTACATTGTAGGTTCCCCCATAAGGAAATAGTTGATTTCTCAATTTAACATGAAAACTCATTCAGACAGTGGGATGTCATTTTTTATTGCTCTATTGTGCTTCTCTCGCTGAGTTATGCGCAGTGTGAGCAGAAAGGGTGAACTTGAGTGGAATTGTTATTTTCTGCTGAAATACATGAGGGAAACATCTCTCCTGTTGTTCCTCAGTAGATTGTAGGTTCCCCCATAAGGAAATAGTTGATTTCTCAATTTAACATGAAAACTCATTCAGACAGTGGGATGTCATTTTTTATTGCTCTATTGTGCTTCTCTCGCTGAGTTATGCGCAGTGTGAGCAGAAAGGGTGAACTTGAGTGGAATTGTTATTTTCTACTGAAATACATGAGGGAAACATCTGTCCTGTTGTTCCTCAGTACATTGTAGGTTCCCCCATAAGGAAATAGTTGATTTCTCAATTTAACATGAAAACTCATTCAGACAGTGGGATGTCATTTTTTATTGCTCTATTGTGCTTCTCTCGCTGAGTTATGCGCAGTGCGAGCAGAAAGGGTGAACTTGAGTGGAATTGTTATTTTCTGCTGAAATACATGAGGGAAACATCTCTCCTGTTGTTCCTGAGTACATTGTAGGTTCCCCCATAAGGAAATAGTTGATTTCTCAATTTAACATGAAAACTCATTCAGACAGTGGGATGTCATTTTTTATTGCTCTATTGTGCTTCTCTCGCTGAATTATGCGCAGTGTGAGCAGAAAGGGTGAACTTTGAGTGGAACTGTTATTTTCTGCTGAAATACATGGGGGAAACATCTCTCCTGTTGTTCCTCAGTACATTGTAGGTTCCCCCATAAGGAAATAGTTGATTTCCCAATTTAACATGAAAACTCATTCAGACAGTGGGATGTCATTTTTTATTGCTCTATTGTGCTTCTCTCGCTGAGTTATGTGCAGTGTGAGCAGAAAGGGTGAACTTGAGTGGAATTGTTATTTTCTGCTGAAATACATGAGGGAAACATCTCTCCTGTTGTTCATGAGTACATTGTAGGTTCCCCCATAAGGAAATAGTTGATTTCTCAATTCAACATGAAAACTCATTCAGACAGTGGGATGTCATTTTTTATTGCTCTATTGTGCTTCTCTCGCTGAGTTATGCGCAGTGTGAGCAGAAAGGGTGAACTTGAGTGGAATTGTTATTTTCTGCTGAAATACATGAGGGAAACATCTGTCCTGTTGTTCCTCAGTACATTGTAGGTTCCCCCATAAGGAAATAGTTGATTTCTCAATTTAACATGAAAACTCATTCAGACAGTGGGATGTCATTTTTTATTGCTCTATTGTGCTTCTCTCGCTGAATTATGCGCAGTGTGAGCAGAAAGGGTGAACTTGAGTGGAATTGTTATTTTCTGCAGAAATACATGAGGGAAACATCTGTCCTGTTGTTCCTCAGTACATTGTAGGTTCCCCCATAAGGAAATAGTTGATTTCTCAATTTAACATAAAAACTCATTCAGACAGTGGGATGTCATTTTTTATTGCTCTATTGTGCTTCTCTCGCTAAATTATGCGCAGTGTGAGCAGAAAGGGTGAACTTGAGTGGAATTGTTATTTTCTGCTGAAATACATGGGGGAAACATCTCTCCTGTTGTTCCTCTGTACATTGTAGGTTCCCCCATAAGGAAATAGTTGATTTCCCAATTTAACATGAAAACTCATTCAGACAGTGGGATGTCATTTTTTATTGCTCTATTGTGCTTCTCTCGCTGAGTTATGCGCAGTGTGAGCAGAAAGGGTGAACTTGAGTGGAATTGTTCTTTTCTGCTGAAATACATGAGGGAAACATCTCTCCTGTTGTTCCTCACTACATTGTAGGTTCCCCCATAAGGAAATAGTTGAATTCTTTTTTTTGAATGAGCAGCAGTGATATTTGTGCTGACTGACTGTAAAATAACTCCTAATTCATTTCAGAAACAGGAGAAAAATCCTGTTTCTGAAATGAATTAAAGTCTCTATGCAAGAAAACAGTTGCACTGAGCTGCACACAGCCTTAAACTTGAACATTCATTCATACTCATCTGCCTGGAGGAATAAAGAAAGCAAAACTAAGATTCAAATGAGACTGACAATAGAGGAACAACAGGAAAGATTTTTTACTTATTTTTTCCACCAGAGAATTACAATTCCATTCAAGTTCACCTTTTATGCTCGCATTGAGCATAAAGCTCTTGTTTTCTTTCACAAATTCCTGAATTCACTAATTCAGTGCCCCCACTCCCCCCCCACACACTGATTAAAGCAGATAACTTTTGAAATGTTTTTATTGTTTTTTCTTAAATAAAATTATTCCAGTTATTGATGAAAAAATTTCTATCTTGTTTCAGTGGTGTCGATTCGTTTTCATGGTTGATTTGATCTTATGCGTTTGGTGATGTGCAGTGGCACCATTACTCCTGTGGGTGGAGACACAGACCGTGTAATGAATATCAGGTGACGATCGATCACAGTCGACTCTCTGTTGGTCTGAGATTGAGGGGCACTGTGCGTATTCCGTTGCTTGATGAACACTGACCTGGTGTATTGTCAGTCTCATTTGAATCTTTGTTTTGCTAGTGTTAAAATGTAAAGCTGTGTGCAGCTCTATGCAGCTGCTGTCTTGCATGGAGACTTTCATTCAGCTCAGAAACAGGAGAAACAGAGTTCTTTCAGAGTAAGTCAGCACAGATATCACAGCTGCTCCTTCAAAAAAAAAAGACAACATCTCAACTTGTTTAGATAAGGCCCATAACCACAATAAAAAAAGAAATCCCAGTGGTTGAATGAGTTTTCTTTTCAAAATCTGTATGCGACTGTTTACTTTCATAGATGTCTTGATTCAGCTGAGGAACAAGAGAGAAAAAAAAATCCAACCTGTTATTCCACACACAATACAATTTGTTCAATAAAAAATGCTGCTGCTTGAAGAAAACAGACATCAAAGTGATGGAATGCGTGTTCAAACATTTTCAAACGCTTTGAAGTCTGAAGTTGTTTTTTAAACAGATTTGTAAGTCTGATTACAAACCAATTAAAGTGCTTCTGCAGCTGTTGGCGTTGCTGATGCTGCTTCTGCTGCTTGAATAACACTCAATTTACTGGGGAACACTAGAAAATATATTAAAAAAAAACTCTTTATGAACACAGGAGGAGCAGAAAATATTTTTTCACGCCATGACTGATGACAGACTTCTGTTGGTCTGAGAGGGAGGGGCACTGTGCGTATTCCGTTGCTTAATGTACACTGACCTGGTGTATTGTCAGTTTCATTTGAATCTTTGTTTTGATATGTTCATTCCTTCAGGCTCATGTGTATGAATGAGTGTTCAAGTGTAAACCTGTGTGCAGCTGTGTGCAGCTGCTTTCTTGCATGGAGACTTTCATTCAGCTCAGAAACAGACTTGTTTAGATAAGGCCCATAACCACAATAAAAAAAGAAATCCAAGTGGTTGAATGAGTTTTCTTTTCAAAATCTGTATGCGACTGTTTACTTTCATAGTTGTCTTGATTCAGCTGAGGAATAAGAGAGAAAAAAAATCTAACCTGTTATTCCACACAGAAAACAATTTGCTTAATAAAAAATGCTGCTGCTTGAAGAAAACAGACATCAAAGTGATGGAATGCGTGATCAAACATTTTCAAAAACTTTGAAGTCTGAAGTTGTTTGTAAACAGACTTATAGGTCTGATGATCAAAGCCGTTCAAACGCTTTGAAGTCTGAAGTTGTTTGTAAACAGACTTTTATGTCTGATGATCAAAGCCGTTCAAACGCTTTGAAGTCTGAAGTTGTTTGTAAACAGACTTGTAAGTCTGATTACAAACCAATTAAAGTGCTTCTGCAGCTGCTGGCGTTGATGATGCTGCTTCTGCTGCTTGAATAACACTCAATTTACTGGGGAACACTAGAAAAGATATAAAAAAAAAAACTCTTTATGAACACAGGAGGAGCAGAAAATATTTTCTCACTCCATGACTGATGACAGACTTCTGTTGGTCTGAGACAATTTCAACTTTGTCCTAGAGACATGGGGCCACTTGCTATTTCATCAAGAGCCCCAAAGAAGCGCCCACACCAAATTTGGGGTTTCTAATAATTGAAGAACGCAGAAACCCTAACCCTAATTTCAGCTAACCCTAACCCTAACCCTAGTTTCAGTCTTAACGCAACTCTAATTCAATGCAAGTCTATAGGTTGAAATTTCAACTTTGTCGTAGAGACATGGGGCCAATTGCATTTTCATCAAGAGCACCAAAGAAACACCCACGCAAAATTTGGGGCTTCTAGTACTTGAGGAACGCAGAAACCCTAACCCTAATTTCAACTAACCCTAACCCTAACCCTAGTTTAAGCCTTAACGTTAACCCTAATTCAATGCAAGTCTATGGGGTGAAATTTCAACTTTGTCCTAGAGACATGGGACCACTTGCATTTTCATCAAGAGCCCCAAAGAAAGACCCACGCAAAATTTGGGGCTTCTAGTACTTGAGGAACGCAGAAACCCTAACCCTAATTTCAACTAACCCTAACCCTAACCCTAGTTTCAGCCTTAAGGTTAACACTAATTCAATGCAAGTCTATGGGGTGAAATTTCAACTTTGTCCTAGAGACATGCGGCCACTTGCTATTTCATCAAGAGCCCCGAAGAAGCGCCCACGCCAAATTTGGGGTTTCTAATACTTGAGGAAGACAGAAACCGTAACCCTAATTTCAGCTAACCCTAACCCTAACCCTAACCCTAGTTTCAGCCTTAATGTTAACCTTAATTCAATTCAAGTCTGATGGGGTTAAAATTCATTCAGACAGTGGCATGTCTTTTTTTATTGCTCTATTGTGCTTCTCTCGCTGAGTTATGCGCAGTGTGAGCAGAAAGGGTGAACTTGAGTGGAATTGTTATTTTCTGCTGAAATACATGAGGGAAACATCTCTCCTGTTGTTCCTGAGTACATTGTAGGTTCCCCCATAAGGAAATAGTTGAATTCTCAATTTAACATGAAAACTCATTCAGACAGTGGGATGTCATTTTTTATTGCTCTATTGTGCTTCTCTCGCTGAGTTATGCGCAGTGTGAGCAGAAAGGGTGAACTTGAGTAGAATTGTTATTTTCTGCTGAAATACATGAGGGAAACATCTGTCCTGTTGTTCCTCAGTGCATTGTAGGTTCCCCCATAAGGAAATAGTTGATTTCTCAATTTAACATGAAAACTCATTCAGACAGTGGGATGTCATTTTTTATTGCTCTATTGTGCTTCTCTCGCTGAGTTATGCGCAGTGTGAGCAGAAAGGGTGAACTTGAGTGGAATTGTTATTTTCTGCTGAAATACATGAGGGAAACATCTCTCCTGTTGTTCCTCAGTACATTGTAGGTTCCCCCATAAGGAAATAGTTGATTTCTCAATTTAACATGAAAACTCATTCAGACAGTGGGATGTCATTTTTTATTGCTCTATTGTGCTTCTCTCGCTGAGTTATGCGCAGTGTGAGCAGAAAGGGTGAACTTGAGTGGAATTGTTATTTTCTGCTGAAATACATGAGGGAAACATCTCTCCTGTTGTTCCTCAGTACATTGTAGGTTCCCCCATAAGGAAATAGTTGAGTTCTCAATTTAACATGAAAACTCATTCAGACAGTGGGATGTCATTTTTTATTGCTCTATTGTGCTTCTCTCGCTGAGTTATGCGCAGTGTGAGCAGAAAGGGTGAACTTGAGTGGAATTGTTATTTTCTACTGAAATACATGAGGGAAACATCTGTCCTGTTGTTCCTCAGTACATTGTAGGTTCCCCCATAAGGAAATAGTTGATTTCTCAATTTAACATGAAAACTCATTCAGACAGTGGGATGTCATTTTTATTGCTCTATTGTGCTTCTCTCGCTGAGTTATGCGCAGTGTGAGCAGAAAGGGTGAACTTGAGTGGAATTGTTATTTTCTGCTGAAATACATGAGGGAAACATCTCTCCTGTTGTTCCTGAGTACATTGTAGGTTCCCCCATAAGGAAATAGTTGATTTCTCAATTTAACATGAAAACTCATTCAGACAGTGGGATGTCATTTTTTATTGCTCTATTGTGCTTCTCTCGCTGAGTTATGCGCAGTGTGAGCAGAAAGGGTGAACTTGAGTGGAATTGTTATTTTCTGCTGAAATACATGAGGGAAACATCTGTCCTGTTGTTCCTCAGTACATTGTAGGTTCCCCCATAAGGAAATAGTTGATTTCTCAATTTAACATGAAAACTCATTCAGACAGTGGGATGTCATTTTTTATTGCTCTATTGTGCTTCTCTCGCTGAGTTATGCGCAGTGTGAGCAGAAAGGGTGAACTTGAGTGGAATTGTTATTTTCTGCTGAAATACATGAGGGAAACATCTCTCCTGTTGTTCCTCAGTACATTGTAGGTTCCCCCATAAGGAAATAGTTGATTTCTCAATTTAACATGAAAACTCATTCAGACAGTGGGATGTCATTTTTATTGCTCTATTGTGCTTCTCTCGCTGAGTTATGCGCAGTGTGAGCAGAAAGGGTGAACTTGAGTGGAATTGTTATTTTCTGCTGAAATACATGAGGGAAACATCTCTCCTGTTGTTCCTCAGTACATTGTAGGTTCCCCCATAAGGAAATAGTTGATTTCTCAATTTAACATGAAAACTCATTCAGACAGTGGGATGTCATTTTTATTGCTCTATTGTGCTTCTCTCGCTGAGTTATGCGCAGTGTGAGCAGAAAGGGTGAACTTGAGTGGAATTGTTATTTTCTGCTGAAATACATGAGGGAAACATCTCTCCTGTTGTTCCTCAGTACATTGTAGGTTCCCCCCATAAGGAAATAGTTGATTTCTCAATTTAACATGAAAACTCATTCAGACAGTGGGATGTCATTTTTTATTGCTCTATTGTGCTTCTCTCGCTGAGTTATGCGCAGTGTGAGCAGAAAGGGTGAACTTGAGTGGAATTGTTATTTTCTGCTGAAATACATGAGGAAAACATCTCTCCTGTTGTTCCTCAGTACATTGTAGGTTCCCCCATAAGGAAATAGTTGATTTCTCAATTTAACATGAAAACTCATTCAGACAGTGGGATGTCATTTTTTATTGCTCTATTGTGCTTCTCTCGCTGAATTATGCGCAGTGTGAGCAGAAAGGGTGAACTTTGAGTGGAACTGTTATTTTCTGCTGAAATACATGAGGGAAACATCTCTCCTGTTGTCCCTCAGTACATTGTAGGTTCCCCCATAAGGAAATAGTTGATTTCCCAATTTAACATGAAAACTCATTCAGACAGTGGGATGTCATTTTTTATTGCTCTATTGTGCTTCTCTCGCTGAGTTATGCGCAGTGTGAGCAGAAAGGGTGAACTTGAGTGGAATTGTTATTTTCTGCTGAAATACATGAGGGAAACATCTCTCCTGTTGTCCCTCAGTACATTGTAGGTTCCCCCATAAGGAAATAGTTGAATTCTTTTTTTCGAAAGAGCAGCAGTGATATCTGTGCTGACTTACTCTGAAAGAACTCTGTTTCTCCTGTTTCTGAGCTGAATGAAAGTCTCCATGCAAGACAACAGCTGCACACAGCTGCACACAGCTTTACACTTGAACACTCATTCATACACATGAGCCTGGAGGAATAAACAGAGGTCTGTCATCAGTCATGGCGTGAAAAAATATTTTCTGCTCCTCCTGTGTTCATAAAGAGCTTTTGTTTTATATCTTTTTTAATGTTCCCCAGTAAATTGAGTGTTATTCAAGCAGCAGAAGCAGCATCAGCAACGCCAGCAGCTGCTGAAGCACTTTAATTGGTTTGTAATCAGACTTACAAGTCTGTTTACAAACAACTTCAGACTTCAAAGCGTTTGAACGGCTTTGATCATCAGACCTAAAAGTCTGTTTACAAACAACTTCAGACTTCAAAGCGTTTGAACGGCTTTGATCATCAGACCTAAAAGTCTGTTTACAAACAACTTCAGACTTCAAAGTTTTTGAAAATGTTTGAACACGCATTCCATCACTTTGATGTCTATTTTCTTCAATCAGCAGCATTTTTTATTGAGCAAATTGTATTCTGTGTGGAATAACAGGTTGGATTTTTTTTTTCTCTTTTGTTCCTCAGCTGAATCAAGACATCTATGAAAGTAAACAGTCGCATACAGATTTTGAAAAGAAAACTCATTCAACCACTTGGATTTCTTCTTTTATTGTGGTTATGGGCCTTATCTCAACAAGTTGAGATGTTTTCTTTTTTGTTGAAGGAGCAGCTGTGATATCTGTGCTGACTTACTCTGAAAGAACTCTGTTTCTCCTGTTTCTGAGCTGAATGAAAGTCTCCATGCAAGACAACAGCTGCACAGAGCTGCACACAGCTTTACACTTGAACACTCATTCATACACATGAGCCTGGAGGAATAAACATAGCAAAACAAAGATTCAAATGAAACTGACAATACACCAGGTCAGTGTTCATCATGCAACGGAATACGCACAGTGCCCCTCAATCTCAGACCAACGAGAGTCGACTGTGAACGATCGTCACCTGATATTCATCATACGGTCTGTGTCTCCACCCACAGGCGTAATGGTGCCACTGCACATCACCAAACGCATAAGAACAAATCAACCATGTAAATGAATCGACACCACTGAAACAAGAGAGAAATTGTTTCATCAATAACTGGAATAATTTTATTAAAAAAAAATATATATATATATATATATATTTCAATAGTTATCTGCTTTAATCAATGTGTGTGGGGGGAGTGGGGGCACTGAATTAGTGAATTCAGGAATTTGTGAAAGAAAACAAGTGCTTTATGCTCATTGCGAGCATAAAAGGTGAACTTGAATGGAATTGTAATTCTCTGCTGAAAAAAATAAGGAAAAAATCTTTCCTGTTGTTCCTCTATTGTCAGTCTCATTTGAATCTTTGTTTTGCTTTGTTTATTCCTCCAGGCTGATGAGTATGAATGAGTATTCAAGTGTAAAGCTGTGTGCAGCTCTGTGCAGCTGTTTTCTTGCATAGAGACTTTAATTCAGCTCAGAAACAGGAGAAAAAGAGTTATTTCAGAGTAAGTCAGCAATGATATCACTGCTGCTCCTTCAAAAAAAAGATTTCAACTATTTCCTTATGGGGGAACCTACAATGTAGTGAGGAACAACAGGAGAGATGTTTCCCTCATGTATTTCAGCAGAAAATAACAATTCCACTCAAGTTCACCCTTTCTGCTCACACTGCGCATAACTCAGCGAGAGAAGCACAATAGAGCAATAAAAAATGACATCCCACTGTCTGAATGAGTTTTCATGTTAAATTGAGAATTCAACTATTTCCTTATGGGGGAACCTACAATGTACTGAGGAACAACAGGAGAGATGTTTCCCTCATGTATTTCAGCAGAAAATAACAATTCCACTCAAGTTCACCCTTTCTGCTCACACTGCGCATAACTCAGCGAGAGAAGCACAATAGAGCAATAAAAAATGACATCCCACTGTCTGAATGAGTTTTTATGTTAAATTGAGAATTCAACTATTTCCTTATGGGGGAACCTACAATGTACTGAGGAACAACAGGAGAGATGTTTCCCTCATGTATTTCAGCAGAAAATAACAATTCCACTCAAGTTCACCCTTTCTGCTCACACTGCGCATAACTCAGCGAGAGAAGCACAATAGAGCAATAAAAAATGACATCCCACTGTCTGAATGAGTTTTCATGTTAAATTGAGAATTCAACTATTTCCTTATGGGGGTACCTACAATGTACTCAGGAATAACAGGAGAGATGTTTCCCTCATGTATTTCAGCAGAAAATAACAATTCCACTCAAGTTCACCCTTTCTGCTCACACTGCGCATAACTCAGCGAGAGAAGCACAATAGAGCAATAAAAAATAACATCCCACTGTCTGAATGAGTTTTTATGTTAAATTGTAAAATCAACTATTTCCTTATGGGGGACCCTACAATGTACTGAGGAACAACAGGAGAGATGTTTCCCTCATGTATTTCAGCAGAAAATAACAATTCCACTCAAGTTCACCCTTTCTGCTCACACTGCGCATAACTCAGCGAGAGAAGCACAATAGCGCAATAAAAAATGACATCCCACTGTCTGAATGAGTTTTCATGTTAAATTGAGAATTCAACTATTTCCTTATGGGGGGACCTACAATGTACTCAGGAATAACAGGAGAGATGTTTCCCTCATGTATTTCAGCAGAAAATAACAATTCCACTCAAGTTCACCCTTTCTGCTCACACTGCGCATAACTCAGCGAGAGAAGCACAATAGCGCAATAAAAAATGACATCCCACTGTCTGAATGAGTTTTCATGTTAAATTGAGAATTCAACTATTTCCTTATGGGGGGACCTACAATGTACTCAGGAATAACAGGAGAGATGTTTCCCTCATGTATTTCAGCAGAAAATAACAATTCCACTCAAGTTCACCCTTTCTGCTCACACTGCGCATAACTCAGCGAGAGAAGCACAATAGAGCAATAAAAAATGACATCCCACTGTCTGAATGAGTTTTCATGTTAAATTGTAAAATCAACTATTTCCTTATGGGGGAACCTACAATGTACTGAGGAACAACAGGAGAGATGTTTCCCTCATGTATTTCAGCAGAAAATAACAATTCCACTCAAGTTCACCCTTTCTGCTCACACTGCGCATAACTCAGCGAGAGAAGCACAATAGAGCAATAAAAAATGACATCCCACTGTCTGAATGAGTTTTTATGTTAAATTGAGAATTCAACTATTTCCTTATGGGGGAACCTACAATGTACTGAGGAACAACAGGAAAGATGTTTCCCTCATGTATTTCAGCAGAAAATAACAATTCCACTCAAGTTCACCCTTTCTGCTCACACTGCGCATAACTCAGCGAGAGAAGCACAATAGAGCAATAAAAAATGACATCCCACTGTATGAATGAGTTTTCATGTTAAATTGAGAATTCAACTATTTCCTTATGGGGGGACCTACAATGTACTCAGGAACAACATGAGAGATGTTTCCCTCATGTATTTCAGCAGAAAATAACAATTCCACTCAAGTTCACCCTTTCTGCTCACACTGCGCATAACTCAGCGAGAGAAGCACAATAGAGCAATAAAAAATGACATCCCACTGTCTGAATGAGTTTTTATGTTAAATTGAGAATTCAACTATTTCCTTATGGGGGGACCTACAATGTACTCAGGAACAACAGTAGAGATGTTTCCCTCATGTATTTCAGCAGAAAATAACACTTCCACTCAAGTTCACCCTTTCTGCTCACACTGCGCATAACTCAGCGAGAAAAGCACAATAGAGCAATAAAAAATGACATCCCACTGTCTGAATGAGTTTTCACCCCATCAGACTTGAATTGAATTAGGGTTAACGATAAGGCTGAAACTAGGGTTAGGGTTAGGGTTAGCTGAAATTAGGGTTAGGGTTTCTGCGTTCCTCAAGTATTAGAAACCCCAAATTTGGCGTGGGCGCTTCTTTGGGGCTCTTGATGAAATAGCAAGTGGCCCCATGTCTCTAGGACAAAGTTGAAATTTCACCCCATAGACTTGCATTGAATTAGGGTTAACGTTAAGGCTGAAACTAGGGTTAGGGTTAGGGTTAGTTGAAATTAGGGTTAGGGTTTCTGCCTTCCTCAAGTATTAGAAACCCCAAATTTTGCGTGGACACTTCTTGGGGGCTCCTGATGAAAAAGCAAATGGTCCCATGTCTCTAGGACAAAGTTGAAATTTCACCCCATAGACTTGCATTGAATTAGGGTTAACGTTAAGGCTGAAACTAGGGTTAGGGTTAGGGTTAGTTGAAATTAGGGTTAGGGTTTCTGCGTTCCTCAAGTACTAGAAGACCCAAATTCGGCGTGTGCGCTTCTTTGGGGGCTCTTGATGAAAAAGCAAGTGGCCCCATGTCTCTAGGACAAAGTTGAAATGTCAACCCATAGACTTGCATTGAATGAGGGTTAAGGATAAGGCTGAAAGTAGGGTTAGGGTAGGGATGGAGTTGTTATTCTCTGCTGCAATACATGAGGGAAACATCTCTCATGTTGTTCCTCAGTACATTTTAGGTTCCCCAACAAGGAAAAAGGTGAATTCTGAATTTAACATGAAAACTCATTCAGACGTCAGGATGTCATTCTTTATGGTGTTTATTGGCCTTATCTCAACGATTTGAGAGGTTGTTTTTTTTTTTTTTTTTTAAAGGAGCAGCAGTGATATCTGTGCTGACTTACTCTGAAAGAATTCTGTTTCTCCTGTTTCTGAGCTGAATTGAAAGTCTCCATGCAAGACAACAGCTGCACACAGCTGCACACAGCTTTACACTTGAACACTCATTCATACACATGAGCCTGAAGGAATAAACAGAGGTCTGTCATCAGTCATGGCGTGAAAAAATATTTTCTGCTCCTCCTGTGTTCATAAAGAGTTTTTTTTTTATATCTTTTTTAATGTTCCCCAGTAAATTGAGTGTTATTCAAGCAGCAGAAGCAGCATCAGCAACACCAGCAGCTGCTGAAGTACTTTAATTGGTTTGTAATCAGACTTACAAGTCTGTTTACAAACAACTTCAGACTTCAAAGCGTTTGAACGGCTTTGATCATCAGACCTAAAAGTCTGTTTACAAACAACTTCAGACTTCAAAGTTTTTGAAAATGTTTCAACACGCATTCCATCACTTTGATGTCTGTTTTCTTCAAGCAGCAGCATTTTTTATTGAGCAAATTGTATTCTGTGTGGAATAACAGGTTGGATTTTTTTTTCTCTCTTGTTCCTCAGCTGAATCAAGACAACTATGAAAGTAAACAGTCGCATAAAGATTTTGAAAAGAAAACTCATTCAACCATTTGGATTTCTTTTTTTTATTGTGGTTATGGGCCTTATCTCAACAAGTTGAGATGTTGTCTTTTTTTTTGAAGGAGCAGCTGTGATATCTGTGCTGACTTACTCTGAAAGAACTCTGTTTCTCCTGTTTCTGAGCTGAATGAAAGTCTCCATGCAAGACAACAGCTGCACACAGCTGCACACAGCTTTACACTTGAACACTCATTCATACACATGAGCCTGAAGGAATAAACAGAGGTCTGTCATCAGTCAATGGCGTGAAAAAATATTTTCTGCTCCTCCTGTGTTCATAAAGAGTTTATTTTTTATATCTTTTTTAATGTTCCCCAGTAAATTGAGTGTTATTCAAGCAGCAGAAGCAGCATCAGCAACGCCAGCAGCTGCTGAAGCACTTTAATTGGTTTGTAATCAGACTTACAAGTCTGTTTACAAACAACTTCAGACTTCAAAGCGTTTGAACGGCTTTGATCATCAGACCTAAAAGTCTGTTTACAAACACAACTTCAGACTTCAAAGCTTTTGCAAATGTTTCAACACGCATTCCATCACTTTGATGTCTGTTTTCTTCAATCAGCAGCATTTTTTATTGAGCAAATTGTATTCTGTGTGGAATAACAGGTTGGATTTTTTTTTTCTCTTTTGTTCCTCAGCTGAATCAAGACATCTATGAAAGTAAACAGTCGCATACAGATTTTGAAAAGAAAACTCATTCAACCACTTGGATTTCTTCTTTTATTGTGGTTATGGGCCTTATCTCAACAAGTTGAGATGTTTTCTTTTTTGTTGAAGGAGCAGCTGTGATATCTGTGCTGACTTACTCTGAAAGAACTCTGTTTCTCCTGTTTCTGAGCTGAATGAAACTCTCCATGCAAGACAACAGCTGCACAGAGCTGCACACAGCTTTACACTTGAACACTCATTCATACACATGAGCCTGGAGGAATAAACATAGCAAAACAAAGATTCAAATGAAACTGACAATACACCAGGTCAGTGTTCATTATGCAACGGAATACGCACAGTGCCCCTCAATCTCAGACCAACAGAGAGTCGACTGTGAACGATCGTCACCTGATATTCATCATACGGTCTGTGTCTCCACCCACAGGCGTAATGGTGCCACTGCACATCACCAAACGCATAAGAACAAATCAACCATGTAAATGAATCGACACCACTGAAACAAGAGAGAAATTTTTTCATCAATAACTGGAATAATTTTATAAAAAAAAAAAAAAAAAAATATATATATATATATATATATATATATATATATATATATATATATATATATATATATATATATATATTTCAATAGTTATCTGCTTTAATCAATGTGTATGGGGGGAGTGGGGGCACTGAATTAGTGAATTCAGGAATTTGTGAAAGAAAACAAGTGCTTTATGCTCATTGCGAGCATAAAAGGTGAACTTGAATGGAATTGTAATTCTCTGCTGAAAAAAATAAGGAAAAAATCTTTCCTGTTGTTCCTCTATTGTCAGTCTCATTTGAATCTTTGTTTTGCTTTGTTTATTCCTCCAGGCTGATGAGTATGAATGAGTATTCAAGTGTAAAGCTGTGTGCAGCTCTGTGCAGCTGTTTTCTTGCATAGAGACTTTAATTCAGCTCAGAAACAGGAGAAAAAGAGTTATTTCAGAGTAAGTCAGCAATGATATCACTGCTGCTCCTTCAAAAAAAAGATTTCAACTATTTCCTTATGGGGGAACCTACAATGTAGTGAGGAACAACAGGAGAGATGTTTCCCTCATGTATTTCAGCAGAAAATAACAATTCCACTCAAGTTCACCCTTTCTGCTCACACTGCGCATAACTCAGCGAGAGAAGCACAATAGAGCAATAAAAAATGACATCCCACTGTCTGAATGAGTTTTCATGTTAAATTGTAAAATCAACTATTTCCTTATGGGGGACCCTACAATGTACTGAGGAACAACAGGAGAGATGTTTCCCTCATGTATTTCAGCAGAAAATAACAATTCCACTCAAGTTCACCCTTTCTGCTCACACTGCGCATAACTCAGCGAGAGAAGCACAATAGAGCAATAAAAAATGACATCCCACTGTCTGAATGAGTTTTTATGTTAAATTGAGAATTCAACTATTTCCTTATGGGGGGACCTACAATGTACTCAGGAATAACAGGAGAGATGTTTCCCTCATGTATTTCAGCAGAAAATAACAATTCCACTCAAGTTCACCCTTTCTGCTCACACTGCGCATAACTCAGCGAGAGAAGCACAATAGAGCAATAAAAAATGACATCCCACTGTCTGAATGAGTTTTCATGTTAAATTTAGAATTCAACTATTTCCTTATGGGGGAACCTACAATGTACTGAGGAACAACAGGAGAGATGTTTCCCTCATGTATTTCAGCAGAAAATAACAATTCCACTCAAGTTCACCATTTCTGCTCACACTGCGCATAACTCAGCGAGAGAAGCACAATAGAGCAATAAAAAATGACATCCCACTGTCTGAATGAGTTTTTATGTTAAATTGAGAATTCAACTATTTCCTTATGGGGGGACCTACAATGTACTCAGGAATAACAGGAGAGATGTTTCCCTCATGTATTTCAGCAGAAAATAACAATTCCACTCAAGTTCACCCTTTCTGCTCACACTGCGCATAACTCAGCGAGAGAAGCACAATAGAGCAATAAAAAATGACATCCCACTGTCTGAATGAGTTTTCATGTTAAATTGAGAATTCAACTATTTCCTTATGGGGGTACCTACAATGTACTCAGGAATAACAGGAGAGATGTTTCCCTCATGTATTTCAGCAGAAAATAACAATTCCACTCAAGTTCACCCTTTCTGCTCACACTGCGCATAACTCAGCGAGAGAAGCACAATAGCGCAATAAAAAATGACATCCCACTGTCTGAATGAGTTTTCATGTTAAATTGAGAATTCAACTATTTCCTTATGGGGGGACCTACAATGTACTCAGGAATAACAGGAGAGATGTTTCCCTCATGTATTTCAGCAGAAAATAACAATTCCACTCAAGTTCACCCTTTCTGCTCACACTGCGCATAACTCAGCGAGAGAAGCACAATAGCGCAATAAAAAATGACATCCCACTGTCTGAATGAGTTTTCATGTTAAATTGAGAATTCAACTATTTCCTTATGGGGGGACCTACAATGTACTCAGGAATAACAGGAGAGATGTTTCCCTCATGTATTTCAGCAGAAAATAACAATTCCACTCAAGTTCACCCTTTCTGCTCACACTGCGCATAACTCAGCGAGAGAAGCACAATAGAGCAATAAAAAATGACATCCCACTGTCTGAATGAGTTTTCATGTTAAATTGTAAAATCAACTATTTCCTTATGGGGGAACCTACAATGTACTGAGGAACAACAGGAGAGATGTTTCCCTCATGTATTTCAGCAGAAAATAACAATTCCACTCAAGTTCACCCTTTCTGCTCACACTGCGCATAACTCAGCGAGAGAAGCACAATAGAGCAATAAAAAATGACATCCCACTGTCTGAATGAGTTTTTATGTTAAATTGAGAATTCAACTATTTCCTTATGGGGGAACCTACAATGTACTGAGGAACAACAGGAAAGATGTTTCCCTCATGTATTTCAGCAGAAAATAACAATTCCACTCAAGTTCACCCTTTCTGCTCACACTGCGCATAACTCAGCGAGAGAAGCACAATAGAGCAATAAAAAATGACATCCCACTGTATGAATGAGTTTTCATGTTAAATTGAGAATTCAACTATTTCCTTATGGGGGGACCTACAATGTACTCAGGAACAACATGAGAGATGTTTCCCTCATGTATTTCAGCAGAAAATAACAATTCCACTCAAGTTCACCCTTTCTGCTCACACTGCGCATAACTCAGCGAGAGAAGCACAATAGAGCAATAAAAAATGACATCCCACTGTCTGAATGAGTTTTTATGTTAAATTGAGAATTCAACTATTTCCTTATGGGGGGACCTACAATGTACTCAGGAACAACAGTAGAGATGTTTCCCTCATGTATTTCAGCAGAAAATAACACTTCCACTCAAGTTCACCCTTTCTGCTCACACTGCGCATAACTCAGCGAGAAAAGCACAATAGAGCAATAAAAAATGACATCCCACTGTCTGAATGAGTTTTCACCCCATCAGACTTGAATTGAATTAGGGTTAACGATAAGGCTGAAACTAGGGTTAGGGTTAGGGTTAGCTGAAATTAGGGTTAGGGTTTCTGCGTTCCTCAAGTATTAGAAACCCCAAATTTGGCGTGGGCGCTTCTTTGGGGCTCTTGATGAAATAGCAAGTGGCCCCATGTCTCTAGGACAAAGTTGAAATTTCACCCCATAGACTTGCATTGAATTAGGGTTAACGTTAAGGCTGAAACTAGGGTTAGGGTTAGGGTTAGTTGAAATTAGGGTTAGGGTTTCTGCCTTCCTCAAGTATTAGAAACCCCAAATTTTGCGTGGACACTTCTTGGGGGCTCCTGATGAAAAAGCAAATGGTCCCATGTCTCTAGGACAAAGTTGAAATTTCACCCCATAGACTTGCATTGAATTAGGGTTAACGTTAAGGCTGAAACTAGGGTTAGGGTTAGGGTTAGTTGAAATTAGGGTTAGGGTTTCTGCGTTCCTCAAGTACTAGAAGACCCAAATTCGGCGTGTGCGCTTCTTTGGGGGCTCTTGATGAAAAAGCAAGTGGCCCCATGTCTCTAGGACAAAGTTGAAATGTCAACCCATAGACTTGCATTGAATGAGGGTTAAGGATAAGGCTGAAAGTAGGGTTAGGGTAGGGATGGAGTTGTTATTCTCTGCTGCAATACATGAGGGAAACATCTCTCATGTTGTTCCTCAGTACATTTTAGGTTCCCCAACAAGGAAAAAGGTGAATTCTGAATTTAACATGAAAACTCATTCAGACGTCAGGATGTCATTCTTTATGGTGTTTATTGGCCTTATCTCAACGATTTGAGAGGTTGTTTTTTTTTTTTTTTTTTAAAGGAGCAGCAGTGATATCTGTGCTGACTTACTCTGAAAGAATTCTGTTTCTCCTGTTTCTGAGCTGAATTGAAAGTCTCCATGCAAGACAACAGCTGCACACAGCTGCACACAGCTTTACACTTGAACACTCATTCATACACATGAGCCTGAAGGAATAAACAGAGGTCTGTCATCAGTCATGGCGTGAAAAAATATTTTCTGCTCCTCCTGTGTTCATAAAGAGTTTTTTTTTTATATCTTTTTTAATGTTCCCCAGTAAATTGAGTGTTATTCAAGCAGCAGAAGCAGCATCAGCAACACCAGCAGCTGCTGAAGTACTTTAATTGGTTTGTAATCAGACTTACAAGTCTGTTTACAAACAACTTCAGACTTCAAAGCGTTTGAACGGCTTTGATCATCAGACCTAAAAGTCTGTTTACAAACAACTTCAGACTTCAAAGTTTTTGAAAATGTTTCAACACGCATTCCATCACTTTGATGTCTGTTTTCTTCAAGCAGCAGCATTTTTTATTGAGCAAATTGTATTCTGTGTGGAATAACAGGTTGGATTTTTTTTTCTCTCTTGTTCCTCAGCTGAATCAAGACAACTATGAAAGTAAACAGTCGCATAAAGATTTTGAAAAGAAAACTCATTCAACCATTTGGATTTCTTTTTTTTATTGTGGTTATGGGCCTTATCTCAACAAGTTGAGATGTTGTCTTTTTTTTTGAAGGAGCAGCTGTGATATCTGTGCTGACTTACTCTGAAAGAACTCTGTTTCTCCTGTTTCTGAGCTGAATGAAAGTCTCCATGCAAGACAACAGCTGCACACAGCTGCACACAGCTTTACACTTGAACACTCATTCATACACATGAGCCTGAAGGAATAAACAGAGGTCTGTCATCAGTCAATGGCGTGAAAAAATATTTTCTGCTCCTCCTGTGTTCATAAAGAGTTTATTTTTTATATCTTTTTTAATGTTCCCCAGTAAATTGAGTGTTATTCAAGCAGCAGAAGCAGCATCAGCAACGCCAGCAGCTGCTGAAGCACTTTAATTGGTTTGTAATCAGACTTACAAGTCTGTTTACAAACAACTTCAGACTTCAAAGCGTTTGAACGGCTTTGATCATCAGACCTAAAAGTCTGTTTACAAACAACTTCAGACTTCAAAGCGTTTGAACGGCTTTGATCATCAGACCTAAAAGTCTGTTTACAAACACAACTTCAGACTTCAAAGCTTTTGCAAATGTTTCAACACGCATTCCATCACTTTGATGTCTTTTTTCTTCAAGCAGCAGCATTTTTTATTGAGCAAATTGTATTCTGTGTGGAATAACACAGATGGTTGGATTTTTTTTTCTCTTTTGTTCCTCAGCTGAATCAAGACATCTATGAAAGTAAACAGTCGCATACAGATTTTGAAAAGAAAACTCATTCAACCACTTGGATTTCTTCTTTTATTGTGGTTATGGGCCTTATCTCAACAAGTTGAGATGTTGTCTTTTTTTTGAAGGAGCAGCTGTGATATCTGTGCTGACTTACTCTGAAAGAACTCTGTTTCTCCTGTTTCTGAGCTGAATGAAAGTCTCCATGCAAGACAACAGCTGCACAGAGCTGCACACAGCTTTACACTTGAACACTCATTCATACACATGAGCCTGGAGGAATAAACATAGCAAAACAAAGATTCAAATGAAACTGACAATACACCAGGTCAGTGTTCATCAAGCAACGGAATACGCACAGTGCCCCTCAATCTCAGACCAACAGAGAGTCGACTGTGAACGATCGTCACCTGATATTCATCATACGGTCTGTGTCTCCACCCACAGGCGTAATGGTGCCACTGCACATCACCAAACGCATAAGAACAAATCAACCATGTAAATGAATCGACACCACTGAAACAAGAGAGAAATTGTTTCATCAATAACTGGAATAATTTTATTAAAAATATAAATATATATATATATATATATATATATATATATATATATATATATATATATGTATATATATATATATATATATATATATATATTTCAATAGTTATCTGCTTTAATCAATGTGTGTGGGGGGAGTGGGGGCACTGAATTAGTGAATTCAGGAATTTGTGAAAGAAAACAAGTGCTTTATGCTCATTGCGAGCATAAAAGGTGAACTTGAATGGAATTGTAATTCTCTGCTGAAAAAAATAAGGAAAAAATCTTTCCTGTTGTTCCTCTATTGTCAGTCTCATTTGAATCTTTGTTTTGCTTTGTTTATTCCTCCAGGCTGATGAGTATGAATGAGTATTCAAGTGTAAAGCTGTGTGCAGCTCTGTTTTCTTGCATAGAGACTTTAATTCAGCTCAGAAACAGGAGAAAAAGAGTTATTTCAGAGTAAGTCAGCACAGATATCACTGCTGCTCCTTCAAAAAAAAGATTTCAACTATTTCCTTATGGGGGAACCTACAATGTAGTGAGGAACAACAGGAGAGATGTTTCCCTCATGTATTTCAGCAGAAAATAACAATTCCACTCAAGTTCACCCTTTCTGCTCACACTGCGCATAACTCAGCGAGAGAAGCACAATAGAGCAATAAAAAATGACATCCCACTGTCTGAATGAGTTTTCATGTTAAATTGAGAATTCAACTATTTCCTTATGGGGGAACCTACAATGTACTGAGGAATAACAGGAGAGATGTTTCCCTCATGTATTTCAGCAGAAAATAACAATTCCACTCAAGTTCACCCTTTCTGCTCACACTGCGCATAACTCAGCGAGAGAAGCACAATAGAGCAATAAAAAATGACATCCCACTGTCTGAATGAGTTTTCATGTTAAATTGAGAATTCAACTATTTCCTTATGGGGGGACCTACAATGTACTCAGGAATAACAGGAGAGATGTTTCCCTCATGTATTTCAGCAGAAAATAACAATTCCACTCAAGTTCACCCTTTCTGCTCACACTGCGCATAACTCAGCGAGAGAAGCACAATAGAGCAATAAAAAATGACATCCCACTGTCTGAATGAGTTTTCATGTTAAATTGAGAATTCAACTATTTCCTAATGGGGGAACCTACAATGTACTGCGGAACAACAGGAGAGATGTTTCCCTCATGTATTTCAGCAGAAAATAACAATTCCACTCAAGTTCACCCTTTCTGCTCACACTGCGCATAACTCAGCGAGAGAAGCACAATAGAGCAATAAAAAATGACATCCCACTGTCTGAATGAGTTTTCATGTTAAATTGTAAAATCAACTATTTCCTTATGGGGGACCCTACAATGTACTGAGGAACAACAGGAGAGATGTTTCCCTCATGTATTTCAGCAGAAAATAACAATTCCACTCAAGTTCACCCTTTCTGCTCACACTGCGCATAACTCAGCGAGAGAAGCACAATAGAGCAATAAAAAATGACATCCCACTGTCTGAATGAGTTTTTATGTTAAATTGAGAATTCAACTATTTCCTTATGGGGGGACCTACAATGTACTCAGGAATAACAGGAGAGATGTTTCCCTCATGTATTTCAGCAGAAAATAACAATTCCACTCAAGTTCACCCTTTCTGCTCACACTGCGCATAATTCAGCGAGAGAAGCACAATAGAGCAATAAAAAATGACATCCCACTGTCTGAATGAGTTTTCATGTTAAATTGAGAATTCAACTATTTCCTTATGGGGGAACCTACAATGTACTGAGGAACAACAGGAGAGATGTTTCCCTCATGTATTTCAGCAGAAAATAACAATTCCACTCAAGTTCACCCTTTCTGCTCACACTGCGCATAACTCAGCGAGAGAAGCACAATAGAGCAATAAAAAATGACATCCCACTGTCTGAATGAGTTTTCATGTTAAATTGAGAAATCAACTATTTCCTTATGGGGGAACCTACAATGTACTGAGGAACAACAGGAGAGATGTTTCCCTCATGTATTTCAGCAGAAAATAACAATTCCACTCAAGTTCACCCTTTCTGCTCACACTGCGCATAACTCAGCGAGAGAAGCACAATAGAGCAATAAAAAATGACATCCCACTGTCTGAATGAGTTTTCATGTTAAATTGAGAATTCAACTATTTCCTTATGGGGGTACCTACAATGTACTCAGGAATAACAGGAGAGATGTTTCCCTCATGTATTTCAGCAGAAAATAACAATTCCACTCAAGTTCACCCTTTCTGCTCACACTGCGCATAACTCAGCGAGAGAAGCACAATAGAGCAATAAAAAATGACATCCCACTGTCTGAATGAGTTTTCATGTTAAATTGAGAATTCAACTATTTCCTTATGGGGGAACCTACAATGTACTGAGGAACAACAGGAGAGATGTTTCCCTCATGTATTTCAGCAGAAAATAACAATTCCACTCAAGTTCACCATTTCTGCTCACACTGCGCATAACTCAGCGAGAGAAGCACAATAGAGCAATAAAAAATGACATCCCACTGTCTGAATGAGTTTTCATGTTAAATTGAGAATTCAACTATTTCCTTATGGGGGAACCTACAATGTACTGAGGAACAACAGGAGAGATGTTTCCCTCATGTATTTCAGCAGAAAATAACAATTCCACTCAAGTTCACCCTTTCTGCTCACACTGCGCATAACTCAGCGAGAGAAGCACAATAGAGCAATAAAAAATGACATCCCACTGTCTGAATGAGTTTTTATGTTAAATTGAGAATTCAACTATTTCCTTATGGGGGGACCTACAATGTACTCAGGAATAACAGGAGAGATGTTTCCCTCATGTATTTCAGCAGAAAATAACAATTCCACTCAAGTTCACCCTTTCTGCTCACACTGCGCATAACTCAGCGAGAGAAGCACAATAGAGCAATAAAAAATGACATCCCACTGTCTGAATGAGTTTTCATGTTAAATTGAGTATTCAACTATTTCCTTATGGGGGACCCTACAATGTACTGAGGAACAACAGGAGAGATGTTTCCCTCATGTATTTCAGCAGAAAATAACAATTCCACTCAAGTTCACCCTTTCTGCTCACACTGCGCATAACTCAGCGAGAGAAGCACAATAGAGCAATAAAAAATGACATCCCACTGTCTGAATGAGTTTTTATGTTAAATTGAGAATTCAACTATTTCCTTATGGGGGGACCTACAATGTACTCAGGAATAACAGGAGAGATGTTTCCCTCATGTATTTCAGCAGAAAATAACAATTCCACTCAAGTTCACCCTTTCTGCTCACACTGCGCATAACTCAGCGAGAGAAGCACAATAGAGCAATAAAAAATGACATCCCACTGTCTGAATGAGTTTTCATGTTAAATTTAGAATTCAACTATTTCCTTATGGGGGAACCTACAATGTACTGAGGAACAACAGGAGAGATGTTTCCCTCATGTATTTCAGCAGAAAATAACAATTCCACTCAAGTTCACCATTTCTGCTCACACTGCGCATAACTCAGCGAGAGAAGCACAATAGAGCAATAAAAAATGACATCCCACTGTCTGAATGAGTTTTTATGTTAAATTGAGAATTCAACTATTTCCTTATGGGGGGACCTACAATGTACTCAGGAACAACAGTAGAGATGTTTCCCTCATGTATTTCAGCAGAAAATAACACTTCCACTCAAGTTCACCCTTTCTGCTCACACTGCGCATAACTCAGCGAGAAAAGCACAATAGAGCAATAAAAAATGACATCCCACTGTCTGAATGAGTTTTCACCCCATCAGACTTGAATTGAATTAGGGTTAACGATAAGGCTGAAACTAGGGTTAGGGTTAGGGTTAGCTGAAATTAGGGTTAGGGTTTCTGCGTTCCTCAAGTATTAGAAACCCCAAATTTGGCGTGGGCGCTTCTTTGGGGCTCTTGATGAAATAGCAAGTGGCCCCATGTCTCTAGGACAAAGTTGAAATTTCACCCCATAGACTTGCATTGAATTAGGGTTAACGTTAAGGCTGAAACTAGGGTTAGGGTTAGGGTTAGTTGAAATTAGGGTTAGGGTTTCTGCCTTCCTCAAGTATTAGAAACCCCAAATTTTGCGTGGACACTTCTTGGGGGCTCCTGATGAAAAAGCAAATGGTCCCATGTCTCTAGGACAAAGTTGAAATTTCACCCCATAGACTTGCATTGAATTAGGGTTAACGTTAAGGCTGAAACTAGGGTTAGGGTTAGGGTTAGTTGAAATTAGGGTTAGGGTTTCTGCGTTCCTCAAGTACTAGAAGACCCAAATTCGGCGTGTGCGCTTCTTTGGGGGCTCTTGATGAAAAAGCAAGTGGCCCCATGTCTCTAGGACAAAGTTGAAATGTCAACCCATAGACTTGCATTGAATGAGGGTTAAGGATAAGGCTGAAAGTAGGGTTAGGGTAGGGATGGAGTTGTTATTCTCTGCTGCAATACATGAGGGAAACATCTCTCATGTTGTTCCTCAGTACATTTTAGGTTCCCCAACAAGGAAAAAGGTGAATTCTGAATTTAACATGAAAACTCATTCAGACGTCAGGATGTCATTCTTTATGGTGTTTATTGGCCTTATCTCAACGATTTGAGAGGTTGTTTTTTTTTTTTTTTTTTAAAGGAGCAGCAGTGATATCTGTGCTGACTTACTCTGAAAGAATTCTGTTTCTCCTGTTTCTGAGCTGAATTGAAAGTCTCCATGCAAGACAACAGCTGCACACAGCTGCACACAGCTTTACACTTGAACACTCATTCATACACATGAGCCTGAAGGAATAAACAGAGGTCTGTCATCAGTCATGGCGTGAAAAAATATTTTCTGCTCCTCCTGTGTTCATAAAGAGTTTTTTTTTTATATCTTTTTTAATGTTCCCCAGTAAATTGAGTGTTATTCAAGCAGCAGAAGCAGCATCAGCAACACCAGCAGATGCTGAAGTACTTTAATTGGTTTGTAATCAGACTTACAAGTCTGTTTACAAACAACTTCAGACTTCAAAGCGTTTGAACGGCTTTGATCATCAGACCTAAAAGTCTGTTTACAAACAACTTCAGACTTCAAAGTTTTTGAAAATGTTTCAACACGCATTCCATCACTTTGATGTCTGTTTTCTTCAAGCAGCAGCATTTTTTATTGAGCAAATTGTATTCTGTGTGGAATAACAGGTTGGATTTTTTTTTCTCTCTTGTTCCTCAGCTGAATCAAGACAACTATGAAAGTAAACAGTCGCATAAAGATTTTGAAAAGAAAACTCATTCAACCATTTGGATTTCTTTTTTTTATTGTGGTTATGGGCCTTATCTCAACAAGTTGAGATGTTGTCTTTTTTTTTGAAGGAGCAGCTGTGATATCTGTGCTGACTTACTCTGAAAGAACTCTGTTTCTCCTGTTTCTGAGCTGAATGAAAGTCTCCATGCAAGACAACAGCTGCACACAGCTGCACACAGCTTTACACTTGAACACTCATTCATACACATGAGCCTGAAGGAATAAACAGAGGTCTGTCATCAGTCAATGGCGTGAAAAAATATTTTCTGCTCCTCCTGTGTTCATAAAGAGTTTATTTTTTATATCTTTTTTAATGTTCCCCAGTAAATTGAGTGTTATTCAAGCAGCAGAAGCAGCATCAGCAACGCCAGCAGCTGCTGAAGCACTTTAATTGGTTTGTAATCAGACTTACAAGTCTGTTTACAAACAACTTCAGACTTCAAAGCGTTTGAACGGCTTTGATCATCAGACCTAAAAGTCTGTTTACAAACACAACTTCAGACTTCAAAGCTTTTGCAAATGTTTCAACACGCATTCCATCACTTTGATGTCTGTTTTCTTCAATCAGCAGCATTTTTTATTGAGCAAATTGTATTCTGTGTGGAATAACAGGTTGGATTTTTTTTTTCTCTTTTGTTCCTCAGCTGAATCAAGACATCTATGAAAGTAAACAGTCGCATACAGATTTTGAAAAGAAAACTCATTCAACCACTTGGATTTCTTCTTTTATTGTGGTTATGGGCCTTATCTCAACAAGTTGAGATGTTTTCTTTTTTGTTGAAGGAGCAGCTGTGATATCTGTGCTGACTTACTCTGAAAGAACTCTGTTTCTCCTGTTTCTGAGCTGAATGAAACTCTCCATGCAAGACAACAGCTGCACACAGCTGCACACAGCTTTACACTTGAACACTCATTCATACACATGAGCCTGAAGGAATAAACAGAGGTCTGTCATCAGTCATGGCGTGAAAAAATATTTTCTGCTCCTCCTGTGTTCATAAAGAGTTTTTGTTTTATATCTTTTTTAATGTTCCCCAGTAAATTGAGTGTTATTCAAGCAGCAGAAGCAGCATCAGCAACGCCAGCAGCTGCTGAAGCACTTTAATTGGTTTGTAATCAGACTTACAAGTCTGTTTACAAACAACTTCAGACTTCAAAGCGTTTGAACGGCTTTGATCAACAGACCTAAAAATCTGTTTACAAACAACTTCAGACTTCAAAGTTTTTGAAAATGTTTGCACACACATTCCATCACTTTGATGTCTGTTTTCTTCAAGCAGCAGCATTTTTTATTGAGCAAATTGTATTCTGTGTGGAATAACAGGTTGGATTTTTTTTCTCTCTTGTTCCTCAGCTGAATCAAGACATCTATGAAAGTAAACAGTCGCATACAAATTTTGAAAAGAAAACTCATTCAACAACTTGGATTTCTTCTTTTATTGTGGTTATGGGCCTTATCTCAACAAGTTGAGATGTTTTCTTTTTTGTTGAAGGAGCAGCTGTGATATCTGTGCTGACTTTCTCTGAAAGAACTCTGTTTCTCCTGTTTCTGAGCTGAATGAAAGTCTCCATGCAAGACAACAGCTGCACAGAGCTGCACACAGCTTTACACTTGAACACTCATTCATACACATGAGCCTGGAGGAATAAACATAGCAAAACAAAGATTCAAATGAAACTGACAATACACCAGGTCAGTGTTCATCATGCAACGGAATACGCACAGTGCCCCTCAATCTCAGACCAACAGAGAGTCGACTGTGAACGATCGTCACCTGATATTCATCATACGGTCTGTGTCTCCACCCACAGGCGTAATGGTGCCACTGCACATCACCAAACGCATAAGAACAAATCAACCATGTAAATGAATCGACACCACTGAAACAAGAGAGAAATTTTTTCATCAATAACTGGAATAATTTTATAAAAAAAAAAAAAAAAAAAAAAAAAAAAATATATATATATATATATATATATATATATATATATATATATATATATATTTCAATAGTTATCTGCTTTAATCAATGTGTGTGGGGGGAGTGGGGGCACTGAATTAGTGAATTCAGGAATTTGTGAAAGAAAACAAGTGCTTTATGCTCATTGCGAGCATAAAAGGTGAACTTGAATGGAATTGTAATTCTCTGCTGAAAAAAATAAGGAAAAAATCTTTCCTGTTGTTCCTCTATTGTCAGTCTCATTTGAATCTTTGTTTTGCTTTGTTTATTCCTCCAGGCTGATGAGTATGAATGAGTATTCAAGTGTAAAGCTGTGTGCAGCTCTGTGCAGCTGTTTTCTTGCATAGAGACTTTAATTCAGCTCAGAAACAGGAGAAAAAGAGTTATTTCAGAGTAAGTCAGCAATGATATCACTGCTGCTCCTTCAAAAAAAAGATTTCAACTATTTCCTTATGGGGGAACCTACAATGTAGTGAGGAACAACAGGAGAGATGTTTCCCTCATGTATTTCAGCAGAAAATAACAATTCCACTCAAGTTCACCATTTCTGCTCACACTGCGCATAACTCAGCGAGAGAAGCACAATAGAGCAATAAAAAATGACATCCCACTGTCTGAATGAGTTTTCATGTTAAATTGAGAATTCAACTATTTCCTTATGGGGGAACCTACAATGTACTGAGGAACAACAGGAGAGATGTTTCCCTCATGTATTTCAGCAGAAAATAACAATTCCACTCAAGTTCACCCTTTCTGCTCACACTGCGCATAACTCAGCGAGAGAAGCACAATAGAGCAATAAAAAATGACATCCCACTGTCTGAATGAGTTTTTATGTTAAATTGAGAATTCAACTATTTCCTTATGGGGGAACCTACAATGTACTGAGGAACAACAGGAGAGATGTTTCCCTCATGTATTTCAGCAGAAAATAACAATTCCACTCAAGTTCACCCTTTCTGCTCACACTGCGCATAACTCAGCGAGAGAAGCACAATAGAGCAATAAAAAATGACATCCCACTGTCTGAATGAGTTTTCATGTTAAATTGTAAAATCAACTATTTCCTTATGGGGGACCCTACAATGTACTGAGGAACAACAGGAGAGATGTTTCCCTCATGTATTTCAGCAGAAAATAACAATTCCACTCAAGTTCACCCTTTCTGCTCACACTGCGCATAACTCAGCGAGAGAAGCACAATAGAGCAATAAAAAATGACATCCCACTGTCTGAATGAGTTTTTATGTTAAATTGAGAATTCAACTATTTCCTTATGGGGGGACCTACAATGTACTCAGGAATAACAGGAGAGATGTTTCCCTCATGTATTTCAGCAGAAAATAACAATTCCACTCAAGTTCACCCTTTCTGCTCACACTGCGCATAACTCAGCGAGAGAAGCACAATAGAGCAATAAAAAATGACATCCCACTGTCTGAATGAGTTTTCATGTTAAATTTAGAATTCAACTATTTCCTTATGGGGGAACCTACAATGTACTGAGGAACAACAGGAGAGATGTTTCCCTCATGTATTTCAGCAGAAAATAACAATTCCACTCAAGTTCACCATTTCTGCTCACACTGCGCATAACTCAGCGAGAGAAGCACAATAGAGCAATAAAAAATGACATCCCACTGTCTGAATGAGTTTTTATGTTAAATTGAGAATTCAACTATTTCCTTATGGGGGGACCTACAATGTACTCAGGAATAACAGGAGAGATGTTTCCCTCATGTATTTCAGCAGAAAATAACAATTCCACTCAAGTTCACCCTTTCTGCTCACACTGCGCATAACTCAGCGAGAGAAGCACAATAGAGCAATAAAAAATGACATCCCACTGTCTGAATGAGTTTTCATGTTAAATTGAGAATTCAACTATTTCCTTATGGGGGTACCTACAATGTACTCAGGAATAACAGGAGAGATGTTTCCCTCATGTATTTCAGCAGAAAATAACAATTCCACTCAAGTTCACCCTTTCTGCTCACACTGCGCATAACTCAGCGAGAGAAGCACAATAGCGCAATAAAAAATGACATCCCACTGTCTGAATGAGTTTTCATGTTAAATTGAGAATTCAACTATTTCCTTATGGGGGGACCTACAATGTACTCAGGAATAACAGGAGAGATGTTTCCCTCATGTATTTCAGCAGAAAATAACAATTCCACTCAAGTTCACCCTTTCTGCTCACACTGCGCATAACTCAGCGAGAGAAGCACAATAGCGCAATAAAAAATGACATCCCACTGTCTGAATGAGTTTTCATGTTAAATTGAGAATTCAACTATTTCCTTATGGGGGGACCTACAATGTACTCAGGAATAACAGGAGAGATGTTTCCCTCATGTATTTCAGCAGAAAATAACAATTCCACTCAAGTTCACCCTTTCTGCTCACACTGCGCATAACTCAGCGAGAGAAGCACAATAGAGCAATAAAAAATGACATCCCACTGTCTGAATGAGTTTTCATGTTAAATTGTAAAATCAACTATTTCCTTATGGGGGAACCTACAATGTACTGAGGAACAACAGGAGAGATGTTTCCCTCATGTATTTCAGCAGAAAATAACAATTCCACTCAAGTTCACCCTTTCTGCTCACACTGCGCATAACTCAGCGAGAGAAGCACAATAGAGCAATAAAAAATGACATCCCACTGTCTGAATGAGTTTTTATGTTAAATTGAGAATTCAACTATTTCCTTATGGGGGGACCTACAATGTACTCAGGAACAACATGAGAGATGTTTCCCTCATGTATTTCAGCAGAAAATAACAATTCCACTCAAGTTCACCCTTTCTGCTCACACTGCGCATAACTCAGCGAGAGAAGCACAATAGAGCAATAAAAAATGACATCCCACTGTCTGAATGAGTTTTTATGTTAAATTGAGAATTCAACTATTTCCTTATGGGGGGACCTACAATGTACTCAGGAACAACAGTAGAGATGTTTCCCTCATGTATTTCAGCAGAAAATAACACTTCCACTCAAGTTCACCCTTTCTGCTCACACTGCGCATAACTCAGCGAGAAAAGCACAATAGAGCAATAAAAAATGACATCCCACTGTCTGAATGAGTTTTTATGTTAAATTGAGAATTCAACTATTTCCTTATGGGGGAACCTACAATGTACTGAGGAACAACAGGAAAGATGTTTCCCTCATGTATTTCAGCAGAAAATAACAATTCCACTCAAGTTCACCCTTTCTGCTCACACTGCGCATAACTCAGCGAGAGAAGCACAATAGAGCAATAAAAAATGACATCCCACTGTATGAATGAGTTTTCATGTTAAATTGAGAATTCAACTATTTCCTTATGGGGGGACCTACAATGTACTCAGGAACAACATGAGAGATGTTTCCCTCATGTATTTCAGCAGAAAATAACAATTCCACTCAAGTTCACCCTTTCTGCTCACACTGCGCATAACTCAGCGAGAGAAGCACAATAGAGCAATAAAAAATGACATCCCACTGTCTGAATGAGTTTTTATGTTAAATTGAGAATTCAACTATTTCCTTATGGGGGGACCTACAATGTACTCAGGAACAACAGTAGAGATGTTTCCCTCATGTATTTCAGCAGAAAATAACACTTCCACTCAAGTTCACCCTTTCTGCTCACACTGCGCATAACTCAGCGAGAAAAGCACAATAGAGCAATAAAAAATGACATCCCACTGTCTGAATGAGTTTTCACCCCATCAGACTTGAATTGAATTAGGGTTAACGATAAGGCTGAAACTAGGGTTAGGGTTAGGGTTAGCTGAAATTAGGGTTAGGGTTTCTGCGTTCCTCAAGTATTAGAAACCCCAAATTTGGCGTGGGCGCTTCTTTGGGGCTCTTGATGAAATAGCAAGTGGCCCCATGTCTCTAGGACAAAGTTGAAATTTCACCCCATAGACTTGCATTGAATTAGGGTTAACGTTAAGGCTGAAACTAGGGTTAGGGTTAGGGTTAGTTGAAATTAGGGTTAGGGTTTCTGCCTTCCTCAAGTATTAGAAACCCCAAATTTTGCGTGGACACTTCTTGGGGGCTCCTGATGAAAAAGCAAATGGTCCCATGTCTCTAGGACAAAGTTGAAATTTCACCCCATAGACTTGCATTGAATTAGGGTTAACGTTAAGGCTGAAACTAGGGTTAGGGTTAGGGTTAGTTGAAATTAGGGTTAGGGTTTCTGCGTTCCTCAAGTACTAGAAGACCCAAATTCGGCGTGTGCGCTTCTTTGGGGGCTCTTGATGAAAAAGCAAGTGGCCCCATGTCTCTAGGACAAAGTTGAAATGTCAACCCATAGACTTGCATTGAATGAGGGTTAAGGATAAGGCTGAAAGTAGGGTTAGGGTAGGGATGGAGTTGTTATTCTCTGCTGCAATACATGAGGGAAACATCTCTCATGTTGTTCCTCAGTACATTTTAGGTTCCCCAACAAGGAAAAAGGTGAATTCTGAATTTAACATGAAAACTCATTCAGACGTCAGGATGTCATTCTTTATGGTGTTTATTGGCCTTATCTCAACGATTTGAGAGGTTGTTTTTTTTTTTTTTTTTAAAGGAGCAGCAGTGATATCTGTGCTGACTTACTCTGAAAGAATTCTGTTTCTCCTGTTTCTGAGCTGAATTGAAAGTCTCCATGCAAGACAACAGCTGCACACAGCTGCACACAGCTTTACACTTGAACACTCATTCATACACATGAGCCTGAAGGAATAAACAGAGGTCTGTCATCAGTCATGGCGTGAAAAAATATTTTCTGCTCCTCCTGTGTTCATAAAGAGTTTTTTTTTTATATCTTTTTTAATGTTCCCCAGTAAATTGAGTGTTATTCAAGCAGCAGAAGCAGCATCAGCAACACCAGCAGCTGCTGAAGTACTTTAATTGGTTTGTAATCAGACTTACAAGTCTGTTTACAAACAACTTCAGACTTCAAAGCGTTTGAACGGCTTTGATCATCAGACCTAAAAGTCTGTTTACAAACAACTTCAGACTTCAAAGTTTTTGAAAATGTTTCAACACGCATTCCATCACTTTGATGTCTGTTTTCTTCAAGCAGCAGCATTTTTTATTGAGCAAATTGTATTCTGTGTGGAATAACAGGTTGGATTTTTTTTTCTCTCTTGTTCCTCAGCTGAATCAAGACAACTATGAAAGTAAACAGTCGCATAAAGATTTTGAAAAGAAAACTCATTCAACCATTTGGATTTCTTTTTTTTATTGTGGTTATGGGCCTTATCTCAACAAGTTGAGATGTTGTCTTTTTTTTTGAAGGAGCAGCTGTGATATCTGTGCTGACTTACTCTGAAAGAACTCTGTTTCTCCTGTTTCTGAGCTGAATGAAAGTCTCCATGCAAGACAACAGCTGCACACAGCTGCACACAGCTTTACACTTGAACACTCATTCATACACATGAGCCTGAAGGAATAAACAGAGGTCTGTCATCAGTCAATGGCGTGAAAAAATATTTTCTGCTCCTCCTGTGTTCATAAAGAGTTTATTTTTTATATCTTTTTTAATGTTCCCCAGTAAATTGAGTGTTATTCAAGCAGCAGAAGCAGCATCAGCAACGCCAGCAGCTGCTGAAGCACTTTAATTGGTTTGTAATCAGACTTACAAGTCTGTTTACAAACAACTTCAGACTTCAAAGCGTTTGAACGGCTTTGATCATCAGACCTAAAAGTCTGTTTACAAACAACTTCAGACTTCAAAGCGTTTGAACGGCTTTGATCATCAGACCTAAAAGTCTGTTTACAAACACAACTTCAGACTTCAAAGCTTTTGCAAATGTTTCAACACGCATTCCATCACTTTGATGTCTTTTTTCTTCAAGCAGCAGCATTTTTTATTGAGCAAATTGTATTCTGTGTGGAATAACACAGATGGTTGGATTTTTTTTTCTCTTTTGTTCCTCAGCTGAATCAAGACATCTATGAAAGTAAACAGTCGCATACAGATTTTGAAAAGAAAACTCATTCAACCACTTGGATTTCTTCTTTTATTGTGGTTATGGGCCTTATCTCAACAAGTTGAGATGTTGTCTTTTTTTTGAAGGAGCAGCTGTGATATCTGTGCTGACTTACTCTGAAAGAACTCTGTTTCTCCTGTTTCTGAGCTGAATGAAAGTCTCCATGCAAGACAACAGCTGCACAGAGCTGCACACAGCTTTACACTTGAACACTCATTCATACACATGAGCCTGGAGGAATAAACATAGCAAAACAAAGATTCAAATGAAACTGACAATACACCAGGTCAGTGTTCATCAAGCAACGGAATACGCACAGTGCCCCTCAATCTCAGACCAACAGAGAGTCGACTGTGAACGATCGTCACCTGATATTCATCATACGGTCTGTGTCTCCACCCACAGGCGTAATGGTGCCACTGCACATCACCAAACGCATAAGAACAAATCAACCATGTAAATGAATCGACACCACTGAAACAAGAGAGAAATTGTTTCATCAATAACTGGAATAATTTTATTAAAAATATAAATATATATATATATATATATATATATATATATATATATATATATATATATATATATGTATATATATATATATATATATATATATATATTTCAATAGTTATCTGCTTTAATCAATGTGTGTGGGGGGAGTGGGGGCACTGAATTAGTGAATTCAGGAATTTGTGAAAGAAAACAAGTGCTTTATGCTCATTGCGAGCATAAAAGGTGAACTTGAATGGAATTGTAATTCTCTGCTGAAAAAAATAAGGAAAAAATCTTTCCTGTTGTTCCTCTATTGTCAGTCTCATTTGAATCTTTGTTTTGCTTTGTTTATTCCTCCAGGCTGATGAGTATGAATGAGTATTCAAGTGTAAAGCTGTGTGCAGCTCTGTTTTCTTGCATAGAGACTTTAATTCAGCTCAGAAACAGGAGAAAAAGAGTTATTTCAGAGTAAGTCAGCACAGATATCACTGCTGCTCCTTCAAAAAAAAGATTTCAACTATTTCCTTATGGGGGAACCTACAATGTAGTGAGGAACAACAGGAGAGATGTTTCCCTCATGTATTTCAGCAGAAAATAACAATTCCACTCAAGTTCACCCTTTCTGCTCACACTGCGCATAACTCAGCGAGAGAAGCACAATAGAGCAATAAAAAATGACATCCCACTGTCTGAATGAGTTTTCATGTTAAATTGAGAATTCAACTATTTCCTTATGGGGGAACCTACAATGTACTGAGGAATAACAGGAGAGATGTTTCCCTCATGTATTTCAGCAGAAAATAACAATTCCACTCAAGTTCACCCTTTCTGCTCACACTGCGCATAACTCAGCGAGAGAAGCACAATAGAGCAATAAAAAATGACATCCCACTGTCTGAATGAGTTTTCATGTTAAATTGAGAATTCAACTATTTCCTTATGGGGGGACCTACAATGTACTCAGGAATAACAGGAGAGATGTTTCCCTCATGTATTTCAGCAGAAAATAACAATTCCACTCAAGTTCACCCTTTCTGCTCACACTGCGCATAACTCAGCGAGAGAAGCACAATAGAGCAATAAAAAATGACATCCCACTGTCTGAATGAGTTTTCATGTTAAATTGAGAATTCAACTATTTCCTAATGGGGGAACCTACAATGTACTGCGGAACAACAGGAGAGATGTTTCCCTCATGTATTTCAGCAGAAAATAACAATTCCACTCAAGTTCACCCTTTCTGCTCACACTGCGCATAACTCAGCGAGAGAAGCACAATAGAGCAATAAAAAATGACATCCCACTGTCTGAATGAGTTTTCATGTTAAATTGTAAAATCAACTATTTCCTTATGGGGGACCCTACAATGTACTGAGGAACAACAGGAGAGATGTTTCCCTCATGTATTTCAGCAGAAAATAACAATTCCACTCAAGTTCACCCTTTCTGCTCACACTGCGCATAACTCAGCGAGAGAAGCACAATAGAGCAATAAAAAATGACATCCCACTGTCTGAATGAGTTTTTATGTTAAATTGAGAATTCAACTATTTCCTTATGGGGGGACCTACAATGTACTCAGGAATAACAGGAGAGATGTTTCCCTCATGTATTTCAGCAGAAAATAACAATTCCACTCAAGTTCACCCTTTCTGCTCACACTGCGCATAATTCAGCGAGAGAAGCACAATAGAGCAATAAAAAATGACATCCCACTGTCTGAATGAGTTTTCATGTTAAATTGAGAATTCAACTATTTCCTTATGGGGGAACCTACAATGTACTGAGGAACAACAGGAGAGATGTTTCCCTCATGTATTTCAGCAGAAAATAACAATTCCACTCAAGTTCACCCTTTCTGCTCACACTGCGCATAACTCAGCGAGAGAAGCACAATAGAGCAATAAAAAATGACATCCCACTGTCTGAATGAGTTTTCATGTTAAATTGAGAAATCAACTATTTCCTTATGGGGGAACCTACAATGTACTGAGGAACAACAGGAGAGATGTTTCCCTCATGTATTTCAGCAGAAAATAACAATTCCACTCAAGTTCACCCTTTCTGCTCACACTGCGCATAACTCAGCGAGAGAAGCACAATAGAGCAATAAAAAATGACATCCCACTGTCTGAATGAGTTTTCATGTTAAATTGAGAATTCAACTATTTCCTTATGGGGGTACCTACAATGTACTCAGGAATAACAGGAGAGATGTTTCCCTCATGTATTTCAGCAGAAAATAACAATTCCACTCAAGTTCACCCTTTCTGCTCACACTGCGCATAACTCAGCGAGAGAAGCACAATAGAGCAATAAAAAATGACATCCCACTGTCTGAATGAGTTTTCATGTTAAATTGAGAATTCAACTATTTCCTTATGGGGGAACCTACAATGTACTGAGGAACAACAGGAGAGATGTTTCCCTCATGTATTTCAGCAGAAAATAACAATTCCACTCAAGTTCACCATTTCTGCTCACACTGCGCATAACTCAGCGAGAGAAGCACAATAGAGCAATAAAAAATGACATCCCACTGTCTGAATGAGTTTTCATGTTAAATTGAGAATTCAACTATTTCCTTATGGGGGAACCTACAATGTACTGAGGAACAACAGGAGAGATGTTTCCCTCATGTATTTCAGCAGAAAATAACAATTCCACTCAAGTTCACCCTTTCTGCTCACACTGCGCATAACTCAGCGAGAGAAGCACAATAGAGCAATAAAAAATGACATCCCACTGTCTGAATGAGTTTTTATGTTAAATTGAGAATTCAACTATTTCCTTATGGGGGGACCTACAATGTACTCAGGAATAACAGGAGAGATGTTTCCCTCATGTATTTCAGCAGAAAATAACAATTCCACTCAAGTTCACCCTTTCTGCTCACACTGCGCATAACTCAGCGAGAGAAGCACAATAGAGCAATAAAAAATGACATCCCACTGTCTGAATGAGTTTTCATGTTAAATTGAGTATTCAACTATTTCCTTATGGGGGACCCTACAATGTACTGAGGAACAACAGGAGAGATGTTTCCCTCATGTATTTCAGCAGAAAATAACAATTCCACTCAAGTTCACCCTTTCTGCTCACACTGCGCATAACTCAGCGAGAGAAGCACAATAGAGCAATAAAAAATGACATCCCACTGTCTGAATGAGTTTTCATGTTAAATTGTAAAATCAACTATTTCCTTATGGGGGAACCTACAATGTACTCAGGAACAACAGGAGAGATGTTTCCCTCATGTATTTCAGCAGAAAATAACAATTCCACTCAAGTTCACCCTTTCTGCTCACACTGCGCATAACTCAGCGAGAGAAGCACAATAGAGCAATAAAAAATGACATCCCACTGTCTGAATGAGTTTTTATGTTAAATTGAGAATTCAACTATTTCCTTATGGGGGACCCTACAATGTACTGAGGAACAAGAGGAGAGATGTTTCCCTCATGTATTTCAGCAGAAAATAACAATTCCACTCAAGTTCACCCTTTCTGCTCACACTGCGTATAACTCAGCGAGAGAAGCACAATAGAGCAATAAAAAATGACATCCCACTGTCTGAATGAGTTTTCACCCCATCAGACTTGAATTGAATTAGGGTTAACGATAAGGCTGAAACTAGGGTTAGGGTTAGGGTTAGCTGAAATTAGGGTTAGGGTTTCTGCGTTCCTCAAGTATTAGAAACCCCAAATTTGGCGTGGGCGCTTCTTTGGGGCTCTTGATGAAATAGCAAGTGGCCCCATGTCTCTAGGACAAAGTTGAAATTTCACCCCATAGACTTGCATTGAATTAGGGTTAACGTTAAGGCTGAAACTAGGGTTAGGGTTAGGGTTAGTTGAAATTAGGGTTAGGGTTTCTGCCTTCCTCAAGTATTAGAAACCCCAAATTTTGCGTGGACACTTCTTGGGGGCTCCTGATGAAAAAGCAAATGGTCCCATGTCTCTAGGACAAAGTTGAAATTTCACCCCATAGACTTGCATTGAATTAGGGTTAACGTTAAGGCTGAAACTAGGGTTAGGGTTAGGGTTAGTTGAAATTAGGGTTAGGGTTTCTGCGTTCCTCAAGTACTAGAAGACCCAAATTCGGCGTGTGCGCTTCTTTGGGGGCTCTTGATGAAAAAGCAAGTGGCCCCATGTCTCTAGGACAAAGTTGAAATGTCAACCCATAGACTTGCATTGAATGAGGGTTAAGGATAAGGCTGAAAGTAGGGTTAGGGTAGGGATGGAGTTGTTATTCTCTGCTGCAATACATGAGGGAAACATCTCTCATGTTGTTCCTCAGTACATTTTAGGTTCCCCAACAAGGAAAAAGGTGAATTCTGAATTTAACATGAAAACTCATTCAGACGTCAGGATGTCATTCTTTATGGTGTTTATTGGCCTTATCTCAACGATTTGAGAGGTTGTTTTTTTTTTTTTTTTTTAAAGGAGCAGCAGTGATATCTGTGCTGACTTACTCTGAAAGAATTCTGTTTCTCCTGTTTCTGAGCTGAATTGAAAGTCTCCATGCAAGACAACAGCTGCACACAGCTGCACACAGCTTTACACTTGAACACTCATTCATACACATGAGCCTGAAGGAATAAACAGAGGTCTGTCATCAGTCATGGCGTGAAAAAATATTTTCTGCTCCTCCTGTGTTCATAAAGAGTTTTTTTTTTATATCTTTTTTAATGTTCCCCAGTAAATTGAGTGTTATTCAAGCAGCAGAAGCAGCATCAGCAACACCAGCAGCTGCTGAAGTACTTTAATTGGTTTGTAATCAGACTTACAAGTCTGTTTACAAACAACTTCAGACTTCAAAGCGTTTGAACGGCTTTGATCATCAGACCTAAAAGTCTGTTTACAAACAACTTCAGACTTCAAAGTTTTTGAAAATGTTTCAACACGCATTCCATCACTTTGATGTCTGTTTTCTTCAAGCAGCAGCATTTTTTATTGAGCAAATTGTATTCTGTGTGGAATAACAGGTTGGATTTTTTTTTCTCTCTTGTTCCTCAGCTGAATCAAGACAACTATGAAAGTAAACAGTCGCATAAAGATTTTGAAAAGAAAACTCATTCAACCATTTGGATTTCTTTTTTTTATTGTGGTTATGGGCCTTATCTCAACAAGTTGAGATGTTGTCTTTTTTTTTGAAGGAGCAGCTGTGATATCTGTGCTGACTTACTCTGAAAGAACTCTGTTTCTCCTGTTTCTGAGCTGAATGAAAGTCTCCATGCAAGACAACAGCTGCACACAGCTGCACACAGCTTTACACTTGAACACTCATTCATACACATGAGCCTGAAGGAATAAACAGAGGTCTGTCATCAGTCAATGGCGTGAAAAAATATTTTCTGCTCCTCCTGTGTTCATAAAGAGTTTATTTTTTATATCTTTTTTAATGTTCCCCAGTAAATTGAGTGTTATTCAAGCAGCAGAAGCAGCATCAGCAACGCCAGCAGCTGCTGAAGCACTTTAATTGGTTTGTAATCAGACTTACAAGTCTGTTTACAAACAACTTCAGACTTCAAAGCGTTTGAACGGCTTTGATCATCAGACCTAAAAGTCTGTTTACAAACAACTTCAGACTTCAAAGCGTTTGAACGGCTTTGATCATCAGACCTAAAAGTTTGTTTACAAACACAACTTCAGACTTCAAAGCTTTTGCAAATGTTTCAACACGCATTCCATCACTTTGATGTCTTTTTTCTTCAAGCAGCAGCATTTTTTATTGAGCAAATTGTATTCTGTGTGGAATAACACAGATGGTTGGATTTTTTTTTCTCTTTTGTTCCTCAGCTGAATCAAGACATCTATGAAAGTAAACAGTCGCATACAGATTTTGAAAAGAAAACTCATTCAACCACTTGGATTTCTTCTTTTATTGTGGTTATGGGCCTTATCTCAACAAGTTGAGATGTTGTCTTTTTTTTGAAGGAGCAGCTGTGATATCTGTGCTGACTTACTCTGAAAGAACTCTGTTTCTCCTGTTTCTGAGCTGAATGAAAGTCTCCATGCAAGACAACAGCTGCACAGAGCTGCACACAGCTTTACACTTGAACACTCATTCATACACATGAGCCTGGAGGAATAAACATAGCAAAACAAAGATTCAAATGAAACTGACAATACACCAGGTCAGTGTTCATCAAGCAACGGAATACGCACAGTGCCCCTCAATCTCAGACCAACAGAGAGTCGACTGTGAACGATCGTCACCTGATATTCATCATACGGTCTGTGTCTCCACCCACAGGCGTAATGGTGCCACTGCACATCACCAAACGCATAAGAACAAATCAACCATGTAAATGAATCGACACCACTGAAACAAGAGAGAAATTGTTTCATCAATAACTGGAATAATTTTATTAAAAATATAAATATATATATATATATATATATATATATATATATATATATATATATATATATATATGTATATATATATATATATATATATATATATATATATATATATTTCAATAGTTATCTGCTTTAATCAATGTGTGTGGGGGGAGTGGGGGCACTGAATTAGTGAATTCAGGAATTTGTGAAAGAAAACAAGTGCTTTATGCTCATTGCGAGCATAAAAGGTGAACTTGAATGGAATTGTAATTCTCTGCTGAAAAAAATAAGGAAAAAATCTTTCCTGTTGTTCCTCTATTGTCAGTCTCATTTGAATCTTTGTTTTGCTTTGTTTATTCCTCCAGGCTGATGAGTATGAATGAGTATTCAAGTGTAAAGCTGTGTGCAGCTCTGTTTTCTTGCATAGAGACTTTAATTCAGCTCAGAAACAGGAGAAAAAGAGTTATTTCAGAGTAAGTCAGCACAGATATCACTGCTGCTCCTTCAAAAAAAAGATTTCAACTATTTCCTTATGGGGGAACCTACAATGTAGTGAGGAACAACAGGAGAGATGTTTCCCTCATGTATTTCAGCAGAAAATAACAATTCCACTCAAGTTCACCCTTTCTGCTCACACTGCGCATAACTCAGCGAGAGAAGCACAATAGAGCAATAAAAAATGACATCCCACTGTCTGAATGAGTTTTCATGTTAAATTGAGAATTCAACTATTTCCTTATGGGGGAACCTACAATGTACTGAGGAATAACAGGAGAGATGTTTCCCTCATGTATTTCAGCAGAAAATAACAATTCCACTCAAGTTCACCCTTTCTGCTCACACTGCGCATAACTCAGCGAGAGAAGCACAATAGAGCAATAAAAAATGACATCCCACTGTCTGAATGAGTTTTCATGTTAAATTGAGAATTCAACTATTTCCTAATGGGGGAACCTACAATGTACTGCGGAACAACAGGAGAGATGTTTCCCTCATGTATTTCAGCAGAAAATAACAATTCCACTCAAGTTCACCCTTTCTGCTCACACTGCGCATAACTCAGCGAGAGAAGCACAATAGAGCAATAAAAAATGACATCCCACTGTCTGAATGAGTTTTCATGTTAAATTGTAAAATCAACTATTTCCTTATGGGGGGACCTACAATGTACTCAGGAATAACAGGAGAGATGTTTCCCTCATGTATTTCAGCAGAAAATAACAATTCCACTCAAGTTCACCCTTTCTGCTCACACTGCGCATAACTCAGCGAGAGAAGCACAATAGAGCAATAAAAAATGACATCCCACTGTCTGAATGAGTTTTCATGTTAAATTGAGAATTCAACTATTTCCTTATGGGGGAACCTACAATGTACTGAGGAACAACAGGAGAGATGTTTCCCTCATGTATTTCAGCAGAAAATAACAATTCCACTCAAGTTCACCCTTTCTGCTCACACTGCGCATAACTCAGCGAGAGAAGCACAATAGAGCAATAAAAAATGACATCCCACTGTCTGAATGAGTTTTCATGTTAAATTGAGAATTCAACTATTTCCTTATGGGGGGACCTACAATGTACTCAGGAATAACAGGAGAGATGTTTCCCTCATGTATTTCAGCAGAAAATAACAATTCCACTCAAGTTCACCCTTTCTGCTCACACTGCGCATAACTCAGCGAGAGAAGCACAATAGAGCAATAAAAAATGACATCCCACTGTCTGAATGAGTTTTCATGTTAAATTGAGAATTCAACTATTTCCTAATGGGGGAACCTACAATGTACTGCGGAACAACAGGAGAGATGTTTCCCTCATGTATTTCAGCAGAAAATAACAATTCCACTCAAGTTCACCCTTTCTGCTCACACTGCGCATAACTCAGCGAGAGAAGCACAATAGAGCAATAAAAAATGACATCCCACTGTCTGAATGAGTTTTCATGTTAAATTGTAAAATCAACTATTTCCTTATGGGGGACCCTACAATGTACTGAGGAACAACAGGAGAGATGTTTCCCTCATGTATTTCAGCAGAAAATAACAATTCCACTCAAGTTCACCCTTTCTGCTCACACTGCGCATAACTCAGCGAGAGAAGCACAATAGAGCAATAAAAAATGACATCCCACTGTCTGAATGAGTTTTTATGTTAAATTGAGAATTCAACTATTTCCTTATGGGGGGACCTACAATGTACTCAGGAATAACAGGAGAGATGTTTCCCTCATGTATTTCAGCAGAAAATAACAATTCCACTCAAGTTCACCCTTTCTGCTCACACTGCGCATAATTCAGCGAGAGAAGCACAATAGAGCAATAAAAAATGACATCCCACTGTCTGAATGAGTTTTCATGTTAAATTGAGAATTCAACTATTTCCTTATGGGGGAACCTACAATGTACTGAGGAACAACAGGAGAGATGTTTCCCTCATGTATTTCAGCAGAAAATAACAATTCCACTCAAGTTCACCCTTTCTGCTCACACTGCGCATAACTCAGCGAGAGAAGCACAATAGAGCAATAAAAAATGACATCCCACTGTCTGAATGAGTTTTCATGTTAAATTGAGAAATCAACTATTTCCTTATGGGGGAACCTACAATGTACTGAGGAACAACAGGAGAGATGTTTCCCTCATGTATTTCAGCAGAAAATAACAATTCCACTCAAGTTCACCCTTTCTGCTCACACTGCGCATAACTCAGCGAGAGAAGCACAATAGAGCAATAAAAAATGACATCCCACTGTCTGAATGAGTTTTCATGTTAAATTGAGAATTCAACTATTTCCTTATGGGGGTACCTACAATGTACTCAGGAATAACAGGAGAGATGTTTCCCTCATGTATTTCAGCAGAAAATAACAATTCCACTCAAGTTCACCCTTTCTGCTCACACTGCGCATAACTCAGCGAGAGAAGCACAATAGAGCAATAAAAAATGACATCCCACTGTCTGAATGAGTTTTCATGTTAAATTGAGAATTCAACTATTTCCTTAAGGGGGAACCTACAATGTACTGAGGAACAACAGGAGAGATGTTTCCCTCATGTATTTCAGCAGAAAATAACAATTCCACTCAAGTTCACCATTTCTGCTCACACTGCGCATAACTCAGCGAGAGAAGCACAATAGAGCAATAAAAAATGACATCCCACTGTCTGAATGAGTTTTCATGTTAAATTGAGAATTCAACTATTTCCTTATGGGGGAACCTACAATGTACTGAGGAACAACAGGAGAGATGTTTCCCTCATGTATTTCAGCAGAAAATAACAATTCCACTCAAGTTCACCCTTTCTGCTCACACTGCGCATAACTCAGCGAGAGAAGCACAATAGAGCAATAAAAAATGACATCCCACTGTCTGAATGAGTTTTTATGTTAAATTGAGAATTCAACTATTTCCTTATGGGGGGACCTACAATGTACTCAGGAATAACAGGAGAGATGTTTCCCTCATGTATTTCAGCAGAAAATAACAATTCCACTCAAGTTCACCCTTTCTGCTCACACTGCGCATAACTCAGCGAGAGAAGCACAATAGAGCAATAAAAAATGACATCCCACTGTCTGAATGAGTTTTCATGTTAAATTGAGTATTCAACTATTTCCTTATGGGGGACCCTACAATGTACTGAGGAACAACAGGAGAGATGTTTCCCTCATGTATTTCAGCAGAAAATAACAATTCCACTCAAGTTCACCCTTTCTGCTCACACTGCGCATAACTCAGCGAGAGAAGCACAATAGAGCAATAAAAAATGACATCCCACTGTCTGAATGAGTTTTCATGTTAAATTGTAAAATCAACTATTTCCTTATGGGGGAACCTACAATGTACTCAGGAACAACAGGAGAGATGTTTCCCTCATGTATTTCAGCAGAAAATAACAATTCCACTCAAGTTCACCCTTTCTGCTCACACTGCGCATAACTCAGCGAGAGAAGCACAATAGAGCAATAAAAAATGACATCCCACTGTCTGAATGAGTTTTTATGTTAAATTGAGAATTCAACTATTTCCTTATGGGGGACCCTACAATGTACTGAGGAACAAGAGGAGAGATGTTTCCCTCATGTATTTCAGCAGAAAATAACAATTCCACTCAAGTTCACCCTTTCTGCTCACACTGCGTATAACTCAGCGAGAGAAGCACAATAGAGCAATAAAAAATGACATCCCACTGTCTGAATGAGTTTTCACCCCATCAGACTTGAATTGAATTAGGGTTAACGATAAGGCTGAAACTAGGGTTAGGGTTAGGGTTAGCTGAAATTAGGGTTAGGGTTTCTGCGTTCCTCAAGTATTAGAAACCCCAAATTTGGCGTGGGCGCTTCTTTGGGGCTCTTGATGAAATAGCAAGTGGCCCCATGTCTCTAGGACAAAGTTGAAATTTCACCCCATAGACTTGCATTGAATTAGGGTTAACGTTAAGGCTGAAACTAGGGTTAGGGTTAGGGTTAGTTGAAATTAGGGTTAGGGTTTCTGCCTTCCTCAAGTATTAGAAACCCCAAATTTTGCGTGGACACTTCTTGGGGGCTCCTGATGAAAAAGCAAATGGTCCCATGTCTCTAGGACAAAGTTGAAATTTCACCCCATAGACTTGCATTGAATTAGGGTTAACGTTAAGGCTGAAACTAGGGTTAGGGTTAGGGTTAGTTGAAATTAGGGTTAGGGTTTCTGCGTTCCTCAAGTACTAGAAGACCCAAATTCGGCGTGTGCGCTTCTTTGGGGGCTCTTGATGAAAAAGCAAGTGGCCCCATGTCTCTAGGACAAAGTTGAAATGTCAACCCATAGACTTGCATTGAATGAGGGTTAAGGATAAGGCTGAAAGTAGGGTTAGGGTAGGGATGGAGTTGTTATTCTCTGCTGCAATACATGAGGGAAACATCTCTCATGTTGTTCCTCAGTACATTTTAGGTTCCCCAACAAGGAAAAAGGTGAATTCTGAATTTAACATGAAAACTCATTCAGACGTCAGGATGTCATTCTTTATGGTGTTTATTGGCCTTATCTCAACGATTTGAGAGGTTGTTTTTTTTTTTTTTTTAAAGGAGCAGCAGTGATATCTTTGCTGACTTACTCTGAAAGAATTCTGTTTCTCCTGTTTCTGAGCTGAATTGAAAGTCTCCATGCAAGACAACAGCTGCACACAGCTGCACACAGCTTTACACTTGAACACTCATTCATACACATGAGCCTGAAGGAATAAACAGAGGTCTGTCATCAGTCATGGCGTGAAAAAATATTTTCTGCTCCTCCTGTGTTCATAAAGAGTTTTTTTTTTATATCTTTTTTAATGTTCCCCAGTAAATTGAGTGTTATTCAAGCAGCAGAAGCAGCATCAGCAACACCAGCAGCTGCTGAAGTACTTTAATTGGTTTGTAATCAGACTTACAAGTCTGTTTACAAACAACTTCAGACTTCAAAGCGTTTGAACGGCTTTGATCATCAGACCTAAAAGTCTGTTTACAAACAACTTCAGACTTCAAAGTTTTTGAAAATGTTTCAACACGCATTCCATCACTTTGATGTCTGTTTTCTTCAAGCAGCAGCATTTTTTATTGAACAAATTGTATTCTGTGTGAAATAACAGGTTGGATTTTTTTTTCTCTTTTGTTCCTCAGCTGAATCAAGACATCTATGAAAGTAAACAGTCGCATACAGATTTTGAAAAGAAAACTCATTCAACCACTTGGATTTCTTTTTTTATTGTGGTTATGGGCCTTATCTCAACAAGTTGAGATGTTTTCTTTTTTGTTGAAGGAGCAGCTGTGATATCTGTGCTGACTTACTCTGAAAGAACTCTGTTTCTCCTGTTTCTGAGCTGAATGAAACTCTCCATGCAAGACAACAGCTGCACACAGCTGCACACAGCTTTACACTTGAACACTCATTCATACACATGAGCCTGAAGGAATAAACAGAGGTCTGTCATCAGTCATGGCGTGAAAAAATATTTTCTGCTCCTCCTGTGTTCATAAAGAGTTTTTGTTTTATATCTTTTTTAATGTTCCCCAGTAAATTGAGTGTTATTCAAACAGCAGAAGCAGCATCAGCAACGCCAGCAGCTGCTGAAGCACTTTAATTGGTTTGTAATCAGACTTACAAGTCTGTTTACAAACAACTTCAGACTTCAAAGCGTTTGAACGGCTTTGATCATCAGACCTAAAAATCTGTTTACAAACAACTTCAGACTTCAAAGTTTTTGAAAATGTTTGCACACACATTCCATCACTTTGATGTCTGTTTTCTTCAAGCAGCAGCATTTTTTATTGAGCAAATTGTATTCTGTGTGGAATAACAGGTTGGATTTTTTTTCTCTCTTGTTCCTCAGCTGAATCAAGACATCTATGAAAGTAAACAGTCGCATACAAATTTTGAAAAGAAAACTCATTCAACAACTTGGATTTCTTCTTTTATTGTGGTTATGGGCCTTATCTCAACAAGTTGAGATGTTTTCTTTTTTGTTGAAGGAGCAGCTGTGATATCTGTGCTGACTTTCTCTGAAAGAACTCTGTTTCTCCTGTTTCTGAGCTGAATGAAAGTCTCCATGCAAGACAACAGCTGCACACAGCTGCACACAGCTTTACACTTGAACACTCATTCATACACATCAGCCTGAAGGAATAAACAGAGGTCTATCAACAGTCATGGCGTGAAAAAATATTTTCTGCTCCCCCTGTGTTCATAAAGAGTTTTTGTTTTATATCTTTTTTAATGTTCCCCAGTAAATTGAGTGTTATTCAAGCAGCAGAAGCAGCATCAGCAACGCCAGCAGCTGCTGAAGCACTTTAATTGGTTTGTAATCAGACTTACAAGTCTGTTTACAAACAACTTCAGACTTCAAAGCGTTTGAACGGCTTTGATCATCAGACCTAAAAGTCTGTTTACAAACAACTTCAGACTTCAAAGCGTTTGAACGGCTTTGATCATCAGACCTAAAAGTCTGTTTACAAACAACTTCAGACTTCAAAGTTTTTGAAAATGTTTGAACACGCATTCCATCACTTTGATGTCTATTTTCTTCAATCAGCAGCATTTTTTATTGAGCAAATTGTATTCTGTGTGGAATAACAGGTTGGATTTTTTTTTTCTCTTTTGTTCCTCAGCTGAATCAAGACATCTATGAAAGTAAACAGTCGCATACAGATTTTGAAAAGAAAACTCATTCAACCACTTGGATTTCTTCTTTTATTGTGGTTATGGGCCTTATCTCAACAGGTTGAGATGTTTTCTTTTTTGTTGAAGGAGCAGCTGTGATATCTGTGCTGACTTACTCTGAAAGAACTCTGTTTCTCCTGTTTCTGAGCTGAATGAAAGTCTCCATGCAAGACAACAGCTGCACACAGCTGCACACAGCTTTACACTTGAACACTCATTCATACACATGAGCCTGGAGGAATAAACATAGCAAAACAAAGATTCAAATGAAACTGACAATACACCAGGTCAGTGTTCATCAAGCAACGGAATACGCACAGTGCCCCTCAATCTCAGACCAACAGAGAGTCGACTGTGAACGATCGTCACCTGATATTCATCATACGGTCTGTGTCTCCACCCACAGGCGTAATGGTGTCACTGCACATCACCAAACGCATAAGAACAAATCAACCATGTAAATGAATCGACACCACTGAAACAAGAGAGAAATTGTTTCATCAATAACTGGAATAATTTTATTAAAAAAAAAATATATATATATATATATATTTCAATAGTTATCTGCTTTAATCAATGTGTGTGGGGGGAGTGGGGGCACTGAATTAGTGAATTCAGGAATTTGTGAAAGAAAACAAGTGCTTTATGCTCATTGCGAGCATAAAAGGTGAACTTGAATGGAATTGTAATTCTCTGCTGAAAAAAATAAGGAAAAAATCTTTCCTGTTGTTCCTCTATTGTCAGTCTCATTTGAATCTTTGTTTTGCTTTGTTTATTCCTCCAGGCTGATGAGTATGAATGAGTATTCAAGTGTAAAGCTGTGTGCAGCTCTGTTTTCTTGCATAGAGACTTTAATTCAGCTCAGAAACAGGAGAAAAAGAATTATTTCAGAGTAAGTCAGCACAGATATCACTGCTGCTCCTTCAAAAAAAAGATTTCAACTATTTCCTTATGGGGGAACCTACAATGTAGTGAGCAACAACAGGAGAGTTGTTTCCCTCATGTATTTCAGCAGAAAATAACACTTCCACTCAAGTTCACCCTTTCTGCTCACACTGCGCATAACTCAGCGAGAGAAGCACAATAGAGCAATAAAAAATGACATCCCACTGTCTGAATGAGTTTTCATGTTAAATTGAGAATTCAACTATTTCCTTATGGGGGAACCTACAATGTACTGAGGAACAACAGGAGAGATGTTTCCCTCATGTATTTCAGCAGAAAATAACACTTCCACTCAAGTTCACCCTTTCTGCTCACACTGCGCATAACTCAGCGAGAGAAGCACAATAGAGCAATAAAAAATGACATCCCACTGTCTGAATGAGTTTTCATGTTAAATTGAGTATTCAACTATTTCCTTATGGGGGAACCTACAATGTACTGAGGAACAACAGGAGAGATGTTTCCCTCATTTATTTCAGCAGAAAATAACAATTCCACTCAAGTTCACCCTTTCTGCTCACACTGCGCATAACTCAGCGAGAGAAGCACAATAGAGCAATAAAAAATGACATCCCACTGTCTGAATGAGTTTTCATGTTAAATTGAGTATTCAACTATTTTCTTATGGGGGAACCTACAATGTACTGAGGAACAACAGGAGAGATGTTTCCCTCATGTATTTCAGCAGAAAATAACAATTCCACTCAAGTTCACCCTTTCTGCTCACACTGCGCATAACTCAGCGAGAGAAGCACAATAGAGCAATAAAAAATGACATCCCACTGTCTGAATGAGTTTTCATGTTAAATTGTAAAATCAACTATTTCCTTATGGGGGACCCTACGATGTACTGAGGAACAACAGGAGAGATGTTTCCCTCATGTATTTCAGCAGAAAATAACAATTCCACTCAAGTTCACCCTTTCTGCTCACACTGCGCATAACTCAGCGAGAGAAGCACAATAGAGCAATAAAAAATGACATCCCACTGTCTGAATGAGTTTTCATGTTAAATTGAGAATTCAACTATTTCCTTAAGGGGGAACCTACAATGTACTGAGGAACAACAGGAGAGATGTTTCCCTCATGTATTTCAGCAGAAAATAACAATTCCACTCAAGTTCACCATTTCTGCTCACACTGCGCATAACTCAGCGAGAGAAGCACAATAGAGCAATAAAAAATGACATCCCACTGTCTGAATGAGTTTTCATGTTAAATTGAGAATTCAACTATTTCCTTATGGGGGAACCTACAATGTACTGAGGAACAACAGGAGAGATGTTTCCCTCATGTATTTCAGCAGAAAATAACAATTCCACTCAAGTTCACCCTTTCTGCTCACACTGCGCATAACTCAGCGAGAGAAGCACAATAGAGCAATAAAAAATGACATCCCACTGTCTGAATGAGTTTTTATGTTAAATTGAGAATTCAACTATTTCCTTATGGGGGAACCTACAATGTACTCAGGAACAACAGGAGAGATGTTTCCCTCATGTATTTCAGCAGAAAATAACAATTCCACTCAAGTTCACCCTTTCTGCTCCCACTGCGCATAACTCAGCGAGAGAAGCACAATAGAGCAATAAAAAATGACATCCCACTGTCTGAATGAGTTTTCATGTTAAATTGTAAAATCAACTATTTCCTTATGGGGGAACCTACAATGTAGTGAGCAACAACAGGAGAGTTGTTTCCCTCATGTATTTCAGCAGAAAATAACACTTCCACTCAAGTTCACCCTTTCTGCTCACACTGCGCATAACTCAGCGAGAGAAGCACAATAGAGCAATAAAAAATGACATCCCACTGTCTGAATGAGTTTTCATGTTAAATTGAGAATTCAACTATTTCCTTATGGGGGAACCTACAATGTACTGAGGAACAACAGGAGAGATGTTTCCCTCATGTATTTCAGCAGAAAATAACACTTCCACTCAAGTTCACCCTTTCTGCTCACACTGCGCATAACTCAGCGAGAGAAGCACAATAGAGCAATAAAAAATGACATCCCACTGTCTGAATGAGTTTTCATGTTAAATTGAGTATTCAACTATTTCCTTATGGGGGAACCTACAATGTACTGAGGAACAACAGGAGAGATGTTTCCCTCATTTATTTCAGCAGAAAATAACAATTCCACTCAAGTTCACCCTTTCTGCTCACACTGCGCATAACTCAGCGAGAGAAGCACAATAGAGCAATAAAAAATGACATCCCACTGTCTGAATGAGTTTTCATGTTAAATTGAGTATTCAACTATTTTCTTATGGGGGAACCTACAATGTACTGAGGAACAACAGGAGAGATGTTTCCCTCATGTATTTCAGCAGAAAATAACAATTCCACTCAAGTTCACCCTTTCTGCTCACACTGCGCATAACTCAGCGAGAGAAGCACAATAGAGCAATAAAAAATGACATCCCACTGTCTGAATGAGTTTTTATGTTAAATTGAGAATTCAACTATTTCCTTATGGGGGAACCTACAATGTACTCAGGAACAACAGGAGAGATGTTTCCCTCATGTATTTCAGCAGAAAATAACAATTCCACTCAAGTTCACCCTTTCTGCTCCCACTGCGCATAACTCAGCGAGAGAAGCACAATAGAGCAATAAAAAATGACATCCCACTGTCTGAATGAGTTTTCATGTTAAATTGTAAAATCAACTATTTCCTTATGGGGGACCCTACAATGTACTGAGGAACAACAGGAGAGATGTTTCCCTCATGTATTTCAGCAGAAAATAACAATTCCACTCAAGTTCACCCTTTCTGCTCACACTGCGCATAACTCAGCGAGAGAAGCACAATAGAGCAATAAAAAATGACATCCCACTGTCTGAATGAGTTTTTATGTTAAATTGAGAATTCAACTATTTCCTTATGGGGGGACCTACAATGTACTCAGGAATAACAGGAGAGATGTTTCCCTCATGTATTTCAGCAGAAAATAACAATTCCACTCAAGTTCACCCTTTCTGCTCACACTGCGCATAACTCAGCGAGAGAAGCACAATAGAGCAATAAAAAATGACATCCCACTGTCTGAATGAGTTTTCATGTTAAATTGAGAATTCAACTATTTCCTTATGGGGGAACCTACAATGTACTGAGGAACAACAGGAGAGATGTTTCCCTCATGTATTTCAGCAGAAAATAACAATTCCACTCAAGTTCACCATTTCTGCTCACACTGCGCATAACTCAGCGAGAGAAGCACAATAGAGCAATAAAAAATGACATCCCACTGTCTGAATGAGTTTTCATGTTAAATTGAGTATTCAACTATTTCCTTATGGGGGAACCTACAATGTACTGAGGAACAACAGGAGAGATGTTTCCCTCATGTATTTCAGCAGAAAATAACAATTCCACTCAAGTTCACCCTTTCTGCTCACACTGCGCATAACTCAGCGAGAGAAGCACAATAGAGCAATAAAAAATGACATCCCACTGTCTGAATGAGTTTTTATGTTAAATTGAGAATTCAACTATTTCCTTATGGGGGAACCTACAATGTACTGAGGAACAACAGGAGAGATGTTTCCCTCATGTATTTCAGCAGAAAATAACAATTCCACTCAAGTTCACCCTTTCTGCTCCCACTGCGCATAACTCAGCGAGAGAAGCACAATAGAGCAATAAAAAATGACATCCCACTGTCTGAATGAGTTTTCATGTTAAATTGTAAAATCAACTATTTCCTTATGGGGGACCCTACAATGTACTGAGGAACAACAGGAGAGATGTTTCCCTCATGTATTTCAGCAGAAAATAACAATTCCACTCAAGTTCACCATTTCTGCTCACACTGCGCATAACTCAGCGAGAGAAGCACAATAGAGCAATAAAAAATGACATCCCACTGTCTGAATGAGTTTTCATGTTAAATTGAGAATTCAACTATTTCCTTATGGGGGAACCTACAATGTACTGAGGAACAACAGGAGAGATTTTTCCCTCATGTATTTCAGCAGAAAATAACAATTCCACTCAAGTTCACCATTTCTGCTCACACTGCGCATAACTCAGCGAGAGAAGCACAATAGAGCAATAAAAAATGACATCCCACTGTCTGAATGAGTTTTCATGTTAAATTGAGTATTCAACTATTTCCTTATGGGGGAACCTACAATGTACTGAGGAACAACAGGAGAGATGTTTCCCTCATGTATTTCAGCAGAAAATAACAATTCCACTCAAGTTCACCCTTTCTGCTCACACTGCGCATAACTCAGCGAGAGAAGCACAATAGAGCAATAAAAAATGACATCCCACTGTCTGAATGAGTTTTTATGTTAAATTGAGAATTCAACTATTTCCTTATGGGGGAACCTACAATGTACTGAGGAACAACAGGAGAGATGTTTCCCTCATGTATTTCAGCAGAAAATAACAATTCCACTCAAGTTCACCCTTTCTGCTCCCACTGCGCATAACTCAGCGAGAGAAGCACAATAGAGCAATAAAAAATGACATCCCACTGTCTGAATGAGTTTTCATGTTAAATTGTAAAATCAACTATTTCCTTATGGGGGACCCTACAATGTACTGAGGAACAACAGGAGAGATGTTTCCCTCATGTATTTCAGCAGAAAATAACAATTCCACTCAAGTTCACCCTTTCTGCTCACACTGCGCATAACTCAGCGAGAGAAGCACAATAGAGCAATAAAAAATGACATCCCACTGTCTGAATGAGTTTTTATGTTAAATTGAGAATTCAACTATTTCCTTATGGGGGGACCTACAATGTACTCAGGAATAACAGGAGAGATGTTTCCCTCATGTATTTCAGCAGAAAATAACAATTCCACTCAAGTTCACCCTTTCTGCTCACACTGCGCATAACTCAGCGAGAGAAGCACAATAGAGCAATAAAAAATGACATCCCACTGTCTGAATGAGTTTTTATGTTAAATTGAGAATTCAACTATTTCCTTATGGGGGAACCTACAATGTACTGAGGAACAACAGGAGAGATGTTTCCCTCATGTATTTCAGCAGAAAATAACAATTCCACTCAAGTTCACCCTTTCTGCTCCCACTGCGCATAACTCAGCGAGAGAAGCACAATAGAGCAATAAAAAATGACATCCCACTGTCTGAATGAGTTTTCATGTTAAATTGTAAAATCAACTATTTCCTTATGGGGGACCCTACAATGTACTGAGGAACAACAGGAGAGATGTTTCCCTCATGTATTTCAGCAGAAAATAACAATTCCACTCAAGTTCACCCTTTCTGCTCACACTGCGCATAACTCAGCGAGAGAAGCACAATAGAGCAATAAAAAATGACATCCCACTGTCTGAATGAGTTTTTATGTTAAATTGAGAATTCAACTATTTCCTTATGGGGGGACCTACAATGTACTCAGGAATAACAGGAGAGATGTTTCCCTCATGTATTTCAGCAGAAAATAACAATTCCACTCAAGTTCACCCTTTCTGCTCACACTGCGCATAACTCAGCGAGAGAAGCACAATAGAGCAATAAAAAATGACATCCCACTGTCTGAATGAGTTTTCATGTTAAATTGAGAATTCAACTATTTCCTTATGGGGGAACCTACAATGTACTGAGGAACAACAGGAGAGATGTTTCCCTCATGTATTTCAGCAGAAAATAACAATTCCACTCAAGTTCACCATTTCTGCTCACACTGCGCATAACTCAGCGAGAGAAGCACAATAGAGCAATAAAAAATGACATCCCACTGTCTGAATGAGTTTTCATGTTAAATTGAGAATTCAACTATTTCCTTATGGGGGGACCTACAATGTACTCAGGAATAACAGGACAGATGTTTCCCTCATGTATTTCAGCAGAAAATAACAATTCCACTCAAGTTCACCCTTTCTGCTCACACTGCGCATAACTCAGCGAGAGAAGCACAATAGAGCAATAAAAAATGACATCCCACTGTCTGAATGAGTTTTTATGTTAAATTGAGAATTCAACTATTTCCTTATGGGGGGACCTACAATGTACTCAGGAATAACAGGAGAGATGTTTCCCTCATGTATTTCAGCAGAAAATAACAATTCCACTCAAGTTCACCCTTTCTGCTCACACTGCGCATAACTCAGCGAGAGAAGCACAATAGAGCAATAAAAAATGACATCCCACTGTCTGAATGAGTTTTCATGTTAAATTGAGAATTCAACTATTTCCTTATGGGGGAACCTACAATGTACTGAGGAACAACAGGAAAGATGTTTCCCTCATGTATTTCAGCAGAAAATAACAATTCCACTCAAGTTCACCCTTTCTGCTCACACTGCGCATAACTCAGCGAGAGAAGCACAATAGAGCAATAAAAAATGACATCCCACTGTCTGAATGAGTTTTCATGTTAAATTGAGAATTCAACCATTTCCTTATGGGGGGACCTACAATGTACTCAGGAATAACAGGAGAGATGTTTCCCTCATGTATTTCAGCAGAAAATAACAATTCCACTCAAGTTCACCCTTTCTGCTCACACTGCGCAAAACTCAGCGAGAGAAGCACAATAGAGCAATAAAAAATAACATCCCACTGTCTGAATGAGTTTTCATGTTAAATTGTAAAATCAACTATTTCCTTATGGGGGACCCTACAATGTACTGAGGAACAACAGGAGAGATGTTTCCCTCATGTATTTCAGCAGAAAATAACAATTCCACTCAAGTTCACCCTTTCTGCTCACACTGCGCATAACTCAGCGAGAGAAGCACAATAGCGCAATAAAAAATGACATCCCACTGTCTGAATGAGTTTTCATGTTAAATTGAGAATTCAACTATTTCCTTATGGGGGGACCTACAATGTACTCAGGAATAACAGGAGAGATGTTTCCCTCATGTATTTCAGCAGAAAATAACAATTCCACTCAAGTTCACCCTTTCTGCTCACACTGCGCATAACTCAGCGAGAGAAGCACAATAGAGCAATAAAAAATGACATCCCACTGTCTGAATGAGTTTTCATGTTAAATTGTAAAATCAACTATTTCCTTATGGGGGAACCTACAATGTACTGAGGAACAACAGGAGAGATGTTTCCCTCATGTATTTCAGCAGAAAATAACAATTCCACTCAAGTTCACCCTTTCTGCTCACACTGCGCATAACTCAGCGAGAGAAGCACAATAGAGCAATAAAAAATGACATCCCACTGTCTGAATGAGTTTTTATGTTAAATTGAGAATTCAACTATTTCCTTATGGGGGAACCTACAATGTACTGAGGAACAACAGGAAAGATGTTTCCCTCATGTATTTCAGCAGAAAATAACAATTCCACTCAAGTTCACCCTTTCTGCTCACACTGCGCATAACTCAGCGAGAGAAGCACAATAGAGCAATAAAAAATGACATCCCACTGTCTGAATGAGTTTTCATGTTAAATTGAGAATTCAACTATTTCCTTATGGGGGGACCTACAATGTACTCAGGAACAACATGAGAGATGTTTCCCTCATGTATTTCAGCAGAAAATAACAATTCCACTCAAGTTCACCCTTTCTGCTCACACTGCGCATAACTCAGCGAGAGAAGCACAATAGAGCAATAAAAAATGACATCCCACTGTCTGAATGAGTTTTTATGTTAAATTGAGAATTCAACTATTTCCTTATGGGGGGACCTACAATGTACTCAGGAACAACAGTAGAGATGTTTCCCTCATGTATTTCAGCAGAAAATAACACTTCCACTCAAGTTCACCCTTTCTGCTCACACTGCGCATAACTCGGCGAGAAAAGCACAATAGAGCAATAAAAAATGACATCCCACTGTCTGAATGAGTTTTCACCCCATCAGACTTGAATTGAATTAGGGTTAACGATAAGGCTGAAACTAGGGTTAGGGTTAGGGTTAGCTGAAATTAGGGTTAGGGTTTCTGCGTTCCTCAAGTATTAGAAACCCCAAATTTGGCGTGGGCGCTTCTTTGGGGCTCTTGATGAAATAGCAAGTGGCCCCATGTCTCTAGGACAAAGTTGAAATTTCACCCCATAGACTTGCATTGAATTAGGGTTAACGTTAAGGCTGAAACTAGGGTTAGGGTTAGGGTTAGTTGAAATTAGGGTTAGGGTTTCTGCCTTCCTCAAGTATTAGAAACCCCAAATTTTGCGTGGACACTTCTTGGGGGCTCCTGATGAAAAAGCAAATGGTCCCATGTCTCTAGGACAAAGTTGAAATTTCACCCCATAGACTTGCATTGAATTAGGGTTAACGTTAAGGCTGAAACTAGGGTTAGGGTTAGGGTTAGTTGAAATTAGGGTTAGGGTTTCTGCGTTCCTCAAGTACTAGAAGACCCAAATTCGGCGTGTGCGCTTCTTTGGGGGCTCTTGATGAAAAAGCAAGTGGCCCCATGTCTCTAGGACAAAGTTGAAATGTCAACCCATAGACTTGCATTGAATGAGGGTTAAGGATAAGGCTGAAAGTAGGGTTAGGGTAGGGATGGAGTTGTTATTCTCTGCTGCAATACATGAGGGAAACATCTCTCATGTTGTTCCTCAGTACATTTTAGGTTCCCCAACAAGGAAAAAGGTGAATTCTGAATTTAACATGAAAACTCATTCAGACGTCAGGATGTCATTCTTTATGGTGTTTATTGGCCTTATCTCAACGATTTGAGAGGTTGTTTTTTTTTTTTTTTTTAAAGGAGCAGCAGTGATATCTGTGCTGACTTACTCTGAAAGAATTCTGTTTCTCCTGTTTCTGAGCTGAATTGAAAGTCTCCATGCAAGACAACAGCTGCACACAGCTGCACACAGCTTTACACTTGAACACTCATTCATACACATGAGCCTGAAGGAATAAACAGAGGTCTGTCATCAGTCATGGCGTGAAAAAATATTTTCTGCTCCTCCTGTGTTCATAAAGAGTTTTTTTTTTATATCTTTTTTAATGTTCCCCAGTAAATTGAGTGTTATTCAAGCAGCAGAAGCAGCATCAGCAACACCAGCAGCTGCTGAAGTACTTTAATTGGTTTGTAATCAGACTTACAAGTCTGTTTACAAACAACTTCAGACTTCAAAGCGTTTGAACGGCTTTGATCATCAGACCTAAAAGTCTGTTTACAAACAACTTCAGACTTCAAAGCGTTTGAACGGCTTTGATCATCAAACCTAAAAGTCTGTTTACAAACAACTTCAGACTTCAAAGTTTTTGAAAATGTTTCAACACGCATTCCATCACTTTGATGTCTGTTTTCTTCAAGCAGCAGCATTTTTTATTGAGCAAATTGTATTCTGTGTGGAATAACAGGTTGGATTTTTTTTTCTCTCTTGTTCCTCAGCTGAATCAAGACATCTATGAAAGTAAACAGTCGCATACAAATTTTGAAAAGAAAACTCATTCAACCACTTGGTTTTCTTCTTTTATTGTTGTTATGGGCCTTATCTCAACAAGTTGAGATGTTTTCTTTTTTGTTGAAGGAGCAGCTGTGATATCTGTGCTGACTTACTCTGAAAGAACTCTGTTTCTCCTGTTTCTGAGCTGAATGAAAGTCTCCATGCAAGACAACAGCTGCACACAGCTGCACACAGCTTTACACTTGAACACTCATTCATACACATGAGCCTGAAGGAATAAACAGAGGTCTGTCATCAGTCATGGCGTGAAAAAATATTTTCTGCTCCTCCTGTGTTCATAAAGAGCTTTTGTTTTATATCTTTTTTAATGTTCCCCAGTAAATTGAGTGTTATTCAAGCAGCAGAAGCAGCATCAGCAACGCCAGCAGCTGCTGAAGCACTTTAATTGGTTTGTAATCAGACTTACAAGTCTGTTTACAAACAACTTCAGACTTCAAAGCGTTTGAACGGCTTTGATCATCAGACCTAAAAGTCTGTTTACAAACACAACTTCAGACTTCAAAGCTTTTGCAAAATGTTTCAACACGCATTCCATCACTTTGATGTCTTTTTTCTTCAAGCAGCAGCATTTTTTATTGAGCAAATTGTATTCTGTGTGGAATAACAGGTTGGATTTTTTTTTCTCTTTTGTTCCTCAGCTGAATCAAGACATCTATGAAAGTAAACAGTCGCATACAGATTTTGAAAAGAAAACTCATTCAACCACTTGGATTTCTTCTTTTATTGTGGTTATGGGCCTTATCTCAACAAGTTGAGATGTTGTCTTTTTTTTGAAGGAGCAGCTGTGATATCTGTGCTGACTTACTCTGAAAGAACTCTGTTTCTCCTGTTTCTGAGCTGAATGAAAGTCTCCATGCAAGACAACAGCTGCACAGAGCTGAACACAGCTTTACACTTGAACACTCATTCATACACATGAGCCTGGAGGAATAAACATAGCAAAACAAAGATTCAAATGAAACTGACAATACACCAGGTCAGTGTTCATCAAGCAACGGAATACGCACAGTGCCCCTCAATCTCAGACCAACAGAGAGTCGACTGTGAACGATCGTCACCTGATATTCATCATACGGTCTGTGTCTCCACCCACAGGCGTAATGGTGCCACTGCACATCACCAAACGCATAAGAACAAATCAACCATGTAAATGAATCGACACCACTGAAACAAGAGAGAAATTGTTTCATCAATAACTGGAATAATTTTATTAAAAATATAAATATATATATATATATATATATATATATATATATATATATATATATATATATATATATATATATATATATATATATATATATATATATATATATATATATATATATATATATATATTTCAATAGTTATCTGCTTTAATCAATGTGTGTGGGGGGAGTGGGGGCACTGAATTAGTGAATTCAGGAATTTGTGAAAGAAAACAAGTGCTTTATGCTCATTGCGAGCATAAAAGGTGAACTTGAATGGAATTGTAATTCTCTGCTGAAAAAAATAAGGACAAAATCTTTCCTGTTGTTCCTCTATTGTCAGTCTCATTTGAATCTTTGTTTTGCTTTGTTTATTCCTCCAGGCTGATGAGTATGAATGAGTATTCAAGTGTAAAGCTGTGTGCAGCTCTGTTTTCTTGCATAGAGACTTTAATTCAGCTCAGAAACAGGAGAAAAAGAGTTATTTCAGAGTAAGTCAGCACAGATATCACTGCTGCTCCTTCAAAAAAAAGATTTCAACTATTTCCTTATGGGGGAACCTACAATGTAGTGAGGAACAACAGGAGAGATGTTTCCCTCATGTATTTCAGCAGAAAATAACAATTCCACTCAAGTTCACCCTTTCTGCTCACACTGCGCATAACTCAGCGAGAGAAGCACAATAGAGCAATAAAAAATGACATCCCACTGTCTGAATGAGTTTTCATGTTAAATTGAGAATTCAACTATTTCCTTATGGGGGAACCTACAATGTACTGAGGAACAACAGGACAGATGTTTCCCTCATGTATTTCAGCAGAAAATAACAATTCCACTCAAGTTCACCCTTTCTGCTCACACTGCGCATAACTCAGCGAGAGAAGCACAATAGAGCAATAAAAAATGACATCCCACTGTCTGAATGACTTTTTGTGTTAAATTGTGATATCAACTATTTCCTTGTGGGGGAACCTACAATGTACTGAGGAACAACAGGAGAGATGTTTCCCTCATGTATTTCAGCAGAAAATAACAATTCCACTCAAGTTCACCATTTCTGCTCACACTGCGCATAACTCAGCGAGAGAAGCACAATAGAGCAATAAAAAATGACATCCCACTGTCTGAATGAGTTTTCATGTTAAATTGAGAATTCAACTATTTCCTTATGGGGGAACCTACAATGTACTGAGGAACAACAGGAGAGATGTTTCCCTCATGTATTTCAGCAGAAAATAACAATTCCACTCAAGTTCACCCTTTCTGCTCACACTGCGCATAACTCAGCGAGAGAAGCACAATAGAGCAATAAAAAATGACATCCCACTGTCTGAATGAGTTTTTATGTTAAATTGAGAATTCAACTATTTCCTTATGGGGGAACCTACAATGTACTGAGGAACAACAGGAGAGATGTTTCCCTCATGTATTTCAGCAGAAAATAACAATTCCACTCAAGTTCACCCTTTCTGCTCACACTGCGCATAACTCAGCGAGAGAAGCACAATAGAGCAATAAAAAATGACATCCCACTGTCTGAATGAGTTTTCATGTTAAATTGAGTATTCAACTATTTCCTTATGGGGGAACCTACAATGTACTGAGGAACAACAGGAGAGATGTTTCCCTCATGTATTTCAGCAGAAAATAACAATTCCACTCAAGTTCACCCTTTCTGCTCACACTGCGCATAACTCAGCGAGAGAAGCACAATAGAGCAATAAAAAATGACATCCCACTGTCTGAATGAGTTTTTATGTTAAATTGAGAATTCAACTGTTACCTTATGGGGGAACCTACAATGTACTGAGGAACAACAGGAGAGATGTTTCCCTCATGTATTTCAGCAGAAAATAACAATTGCACTCAAGTTCACCCTTTCTGCTCACACTGCGCATAACTCAGCGAGAGAAGCACAATAGAGCAATAAAAAATGACATCCCACTGTCTGAATGAGTTTTCATGTTAAATTGAGAATTCAACTATTTCCTTATGGGGGGACCTACAATGTACTCAGGAATAACAGGAGAGATGTTTCCCTCATGTATTTCAGCAGAAAATAACAATTCCACTCAAGTTCACCCTTTCTGCTCACACTGCGCATAACTCAGCGAGAGAAGCACAATAGAGCAATAAAAAATGACATCCCACTGTCTGAATGAGTTTTCATGTTAAATTGAGAATTCAACTATTTCCTTATGGGGGGACCTACAATGTACTCAGGAACAACAGGAGAGATGTTTCCCTCATGTATTTCAGCAGAAAATAACAATTGCACTCAAGTTCACCCTTTCTGCTCACACTGCGCATAACTCAGCGAGAGAAGCACAATAGAGCAATAAAAAATGACATCCCACTGTCTGAATGACTTTTTGTGTTAAATTGTGATATCAACTATTTCCTTGTGGGGGAACCTACAATGTACTGAGGAACAACAGGAGAGATGTTTCCCTCATGTATTTCAGCAGAAAATAACAATTCCACTCAAGTTCACCATTTCTGCTCACACTGCGCATAACTCAGCGAGAGAAGCACAATAGAGCAATAAAAAATGACATCCCACTGTCTGAATGAGTTTTCATGTTAAATTGAGAATTCAACTATTTCCTTATGGGGGAACCTACAATGTACTGAGGAACAACAGGAGAGATGTTTCCCTCATGTATTTCAGCAGAAAATAACAATTCCACTCAAGTTCACCCTTTCTGCTCACACTGCGCATAACTCAGCGAGAGAAGCACAATAGAGCAATAAAAAATGACATCCCACTGTCTGAATGAGTTTTCATGTTAAATTGAGAATTCAACTATTTCCTTATGGGGGGACCTACAATGTACTCAGGAACAACAGGAGAGATGTTTCCCTCATGTATTTCAGCAGAAAATAACAATTCCACTCAAGTTCACCCTTTCTGCTCACACTGCGCATAACTCAGCGAGAGAAGCACAATAGAGCAATAAAAAATGACATCCCACTGTCTGAATGAGTTTTTATGTTAAATTGAGAATTCAACTATTTCCTTATGGGGGAACCTACAATGTACTGAGGAACAACAGGAGAGATGTTTCCCTCATGTATTTCAGCAGAAAATAACAATTCCACTCAAGTTCACCCTTTCTGCTCACACTGCGCATAACTCAGCGAGAGAAGCACAATAGAGCAATAAAAAATGACATCCCACTGTCTGAATGAGTTTTCATGTTAAATTGAGAATTCAACTATTTCCTTATGGGGGTACCTACAATGTACTCAGGAATAACAGGAGAGATGTTTCCCTCATGTATTTCAGCAGAAAATAACAATTCCACTCAAGTTCACCCTTTCTGCTCACACTGCGCATAACTCAGCGAGAGAAGCACAATAGAGCAATAAAAAATGACATCCCACTGTCTGAATGAGTTTTCATGTTAAATTGAGAATTCAACTATTTCCTTATGGGGGAACCTACAATGTACTGAGGAACAACAGGAGAGATGTTTCCCTCATGTATTTCAGCAGAAAATAACAATTCCACTCAAGTTCACCATTTCTGCTCACACTGCGCATAACTCAGCGAGAGAAGCACAATAGAGCAATAAAAAATGACATCCCACTGTCTGAATGAGTTTTCATGTTAAATTGAGAATTCAACTATTTCCTTATGGGGGAACCTACAATGTACTGAGGAACAACAGGAGAGATGTTTCCCTCATGTATTTCAGCAGAAAATAACAATTCCACTCAAGTTCACCCTTTCTGCTCACACTGCGCATAACTCAGCGAGAGAAGCACAATAGAGCAATAAAAAATGACATCCCACTGTCTGAATGAGTTTTTATGTTAAATTGAGAATTCAACTATTTCCTTATGGGGGGACCTACAATGTACTCAGGAATAACAGGAGAGATGTTTCCCTCATGTATTTCAGCAGAAAATAACAATTCCACTCAAGTTCACCCTTTCTGCTCACACTGCGCATAACTCAGCGAGAGAAGCACAATAGAGCAATAAAAAATGACATCCCACTGTCTGAATGAGTTTTCATGTTAAATTGAGAATTCAACTATTTCCTTATGGGGGTACCTACAATGTACTCAGGAATAACAGGAGAGATGTTTCCCTCATGTATTTCAGCAGAAAATAACAATTCCACTCAAGTTCACCCTTTCTGCTCACACTGCGCATAACTCAGCGAGAGAAGCACAATAGAGCAATAAAAAATGACATCCCACTGTCTGAATGAGTTTTCATGTTAAATTGAGAATTCAACTATTTCCTTATGGGGGTACCTACAATGTACTCAGGAATAACAGGAGAGATGTTTCCCTCATGTATTTCAGCAGAAAATAACAATTCCACTCAAGTTCACCCTTTCTGCTCACACTGCGCATAACTCAGCGAGAGAAGCACAATAGAGCAATAAAAAATGACATCCCACTGTCTGAATGAGTTTTCATGTTAAATTGTAAAATCAACTATTTCCTTATGGGGGACCCTACAATGTACTGAGGAAAAACAGGAGAGATGTTTCCCTCATGTATTTCAGCAGAAAATAACAATTCCACTCAAGTTCACCCTTTCTGCTCACACTGCGCATAACTCAGCGAGAGAAGCACAATAGAGCAATAAAAAATGACATCCCACTGTCTGAATGAGTTTTCATGTTAAATTGAGTATTCAACTATTTCCTTATGGGGGAACCTACAATGTACTCAGGAACAACAGGAGAGATGTTTCCCTCATGTATTTCAGCAGAAAATAACAATTCCACTCAAGTTCACCCTTTCTGCTCACACTGCGCATAACTCAGCGAGAGAAGCACAATAGAGCAATAAAAAATGACATCCCACTGTCTGAATGAGTTTTTATGTTAAATTGAGAATTCAACTATTTCCTTATGGGGGACCCTACAATGTACTGAGGAACAACAGGAGAGATGTTTCCCTCATGTGTTTCAGCAGAATATAACAATTCCACTCAAGTTCACCCTTTCTGCTCACACTGCGTATAACTCAGCGAGAGAAGCACAATAGAGCAATAAAAAATGACATCCCACTGTCTGAATGAGTTTTCACCCCATCAGACTTGAATTGAATTAGGGTTAACGATAAGGCTGAAACTAGGGTTAGGGTTAGGGTTAGCTGAAATTAGGGTTAGGGTTTCTGCGTTCCTCAAGTATTAGAAACCCCAAATTTGGCGTGGGCGCTTCTTTGGGGCTCTTGATGAAATAGCAAGTGGCCCCATGTCTCTAGGACAAAGTTGAAATTTCACCCCATAGACTTGCATTGAATTAGGGTTAACGTTAAGGCTGAAACTAGGGTTAGGGTTAGGGTTAGTTGAAATTAGGGTTAGGGTTTCTGCCTTCCTCAAGTATTAGAAACCCCAAATTTTGCGTGGACACTTCTTGGGGGCTCCTGATGAAAAAGCAAATGGTCCCATGTCTCTAGGACAAAGTTGAAATTTCACCCCATAGACTTGCATTGAATTAGGGTTAACGTTAAGGCTGAAACTAGGGTTAGGGTTAGGGTTAGTTGAAATTAGGGTTAGGGTTTCTGCGTTCCTCAAGTACTAGAAGACCCAAATTCGGCGTGTGCGCTTCTTTGGGGGCTCTTGATGAAAAAGCAAGTGGCCCCATGTCTCTAGGACAAAGTTGAAATGTCAACCCATAGACTTGCATTGAATGAGGGTTAAGGATAAGGCTGAAAGTAGGGTTAGGGTAGGGATGGAGTTGTTATTCTCTGCTGCAATACATGAGGGAAACATCTCTCATGTTGTTCCTCAGTACATTTTAGGTTCCCCAACAAGGAAAAAGGTGAATTCTGAATTTAACATGAAAACTCATTCAGACGTCAGGATGTCATTCTTTATGGTGTTTATTGGCCTTATCTCAACGATTTGAGAGGTTGTTTTTTTTTTTTTTTTTAAAGGAGCAGCAGTGATATCTGTGCTGACTTACTCTGAAAGAATTCTGTTTCTCCTGTTTCTGAGCTGAATTGAAAGTCTCCATGCAAGACAACAGCTGCACACAGCTGCACACAGCTTTACACTTGAACACTCATTCATACACATGAGCCTGAAGGAATAAACAGAGGTCTGTCATCAGTCATGGCGTGAAAAAATATTTTCTGCTCCTCCTGTGTTCATAAAGAGTTTTTTTTTTATATCTTTTTTAATGTTCCCCAGTAAATTGAGTGTTATTCAAGCAGCAGAAGCAGCATCAGCAACACCAGCAGCTGCTGAAGTACTTTAATTGGTTTGTAATCAGACTTACAAGTCTGTTTACAAACAACTTCAGACTTCAAAGCGTTTGAACGGCTTTGATCATCAGACCTAAAAGTCTGTTTACAAACAACTTCAGACTTCAAAGTTTTTGAAAATGTTTCAACACGCATTCCATCACTTTGATGTCTGTTTTCTTCAAGCAGCAGCATTTTTTATTGAGCAAATTGTATTCTGTGTGGAATAACAGGTTGGATTTTTTTTTCTCTCTTGTTCCTCAGCTGAATCAAGACAACTATGAAAGTAAACAGTCGCATAAAGATTTTGAAAAGAAAACTCATTCAACCATTTGGATTTCTTTTTTTTATTGTGGTTATGGGCCTTATCTCAACAAGTTGAGATGTTGTCTTTTTTTTTGAAGGAGCAGCTGTGATATCTGTGCTGACTTACTCTGAATGAACTCTGTTTCTCCTGTTTCTGAGCTGAATGAAAGTCTCCATGCAAGACAACAGCTGCACACAGCTGCACACAGCTTTACACTTGAACACTCATTCATACACATGAGCCTGAAGGAATAAACAGAGGTCTGTCATCAGTCAATGGCGTGAAAAAATATTTTCTGCTCCTCCTGTGTTCATAAAGAGTTTTTTTTTTATATCTTTTTTAATGTTCCCCAGTAAATTGAGTGTTATTCAAGCAGCAGAAGCAGCATCAGCAACGCCAGCAGCTGCTGAAGCACTTTAATTGGTTTGTAATCAGACTTACAAGTCTGTTTACAAACAACTTCAGACTTCAAAGCGTTAGAACGGCTTTGATCATCAGACCTAAAAGTCTGTTTACAAACAACTTCAGACTTCAAAGCGTTTGAACGGCTTTGATCATCAAACCTAAAAGTCTGTTTACAAACAACTTCAGACTTCAAAGTTTTTGAAAATGTTTCAACACGCATTCCATCACTTTGATGTCTGTTTTCTTCAAGCAGCAGCATTTTTTATTGAGCAAATTGTATTCTGTGTGGAATAACAGGTTGGATTTTTTTTTCTCTCTTGTTCCTCAGCTGAATCAAGACATCTATGAAAGTAAACAGTCGCATACAAATTTTGAAAAGAAAACTCATTCAACCACTTGGTTTTCTTCTTTTATTGTGGTTATGGGCCTTATCTCAACAAGTTGAGATGTTTTCTTTTTTGTTGAAGGAGCAGCTGTGATATCTGTGCTGACTTACTCTGAAAGAACTCTGTTTCTCCTGTTTCTGAGCTGAATGAAAGTCTCCATGCAAGACAACAGCTGCACACAGCTGCACACAGCTTTACACTTGAACACTCATTCATACACATGAGCCTGAAGGAATAAACAGAGGTCTGTCATCAGTCATGGCGTGAAAAAATATTTTCTGCTCCTCCTGTGTTCATAAAGAGCTTTTGTTTTATATCTTTTTTAATGTTCCCCAGTAAATTGAGTGTTATTCAAGCAGCAGAAGCAGCATCAGCAACGCCAGCAGCTGCTGAAGCACTTTAATTGGTTTGTAATCAGACTTACAAGTCTGTTTACAAACAACTTCAGACTTCAAAGCGTTTGAACGGCTTTGATCATCAGACCTAAAAGTCTGTTTACAAACACAACTTCAGACTTCAAAGCTTTTGCAAATGTTTCAACACGCATTCCATCACTTTGATGTCTTTTTTCTTCAAGCAGCAGCATTTTTTATTGAGCAAATTGTATTCTGTGTGGAATAACAGGTTGGATTTTTTTTTCTCTTTTGTTCCTCAGCTGAATCAAGACATCTATGAAAGTAAACAGTCGCATACAGATTTTGAAAAGAAAACTCATTCAACCACTTGGATTTCTTCTTTTATTGTGGTTATGGGCCTTATCTCAACAAGTTGAGATGTTTTCTTTTTTTTGAAGGAGCAGCTGTGATATCTGTGCTGACTTACTCTGAAAGAACTCTGTTTCTCCTGTTTCTGAGCTGAATGAAAGTCTCCATGCAAGACAACAGCTGCACAGAGCTGAACACAGCTTTACACTTGAACACTCATTCATACACATGAGCCTGGAGGAATAAACATAGCAAAACAAAGATTCAAATGAAACTGACAATACACCAGGTCAGTGTTCATCAAGCAACGGAATACGCACAGTGCCCCTCAATCTCAGACCAACAGAGAGTCGACTGTGAACGATCGTCACCTGATATTCATCATACGGTCTGTGTCTCCACCCACAGGCGTAATGGTGCCACTGCACATCACCAAACGCATAAGAACAAATCAACCATGTAAATGAATCGACACCACTGAAACAAGAGAGAAATTGTTTCATCAATAACTGGAATAATTTTATTAAAAATATAAATATATATATATATATATATATATATATATATTTCAATAGTTATCTGCTTTAATCAATGTGTGTGGGGGGAGTGGGGGCACTGAATTAGTGAATTCAGGAATTTGTGAAAGAAAACAAGTGCTTTATGCTCATTGCGAGCATAAAAGGTGAACTTGAATGGAATTGTAATTCTCTGCTGAAAAAAATAAGGAAAAAATCTTTCCTGTTGTTCCTCTATTGTCAGTCTCATTTGAATCTTTTTTTTGCTTTGTTTATTCCTCCAGGCTGATGAGTATGAATGAGTATTCAAGTATAAAGCTGTGTGCAGCTCTGTTTTCTTGCATAGAGACTTTAATTCAGCTCAGAAACAGGAGAAAAAGAGTTATTTCAGAGTAAGTCAGCACAGATATCACTGCTGCTCCTTCAAAAAAAAGATTTCAACTATTTCCTTATGGGGGAACCTACAATGTAGTGAGGAACAACAGGAGAGATGTTTCCCTCATGTATTTCAGCAGAAAATAACAATTCCACTCAAGTTCACCCTTTCTGCTCACACTGCGCATAACTCAGCGAGAGAAGCACAATAGAGCAATAAAAAATGACATCCCACTGTCTGAATGAGTTTTCATGTTAAATTGAGAATTCAACTATTTCCTTATGGGGGAACCTACAATGTACTGAGGAACAACAGGAGAGATGTTTCCCTCATGTATTTCAACAGAAAATAACAATTCCACTCAAGTTCACCCTTTCTGCTCACACTGCACATAACTCAGCGAGAGAAGCACAATAGAGCAATAAAAAATGACATCCCACTGTCTGAATGAGTTTTCATGTTAAATTGAGTATTCAACTATTTCCTTATGGGGGAACCTACAATGTACTGAGGAACAACAGGAGAGATGTTTCCCTCATGTATTTCAGCAGAAAATAACAATTCCACTCAAGTTCACCCTTTCTGCTCACACTGCGCATAACTCAGCGAGAGAAGCACAATAGAGCAATAAAAAATGACATCCCACTGTCTGAATGAGTTTTTATGTTAAATTGTAAAATCAACTATTTCCTTATGGGGGACCCTACAATGTACTGAGGAACAACAGGAGAGATGTTTCCCTCATGTATTTCAGCAGAAAATAACAATTCCACTCAAGTTCACCCTTTCTGCTCACACTGCGCATAACTCAGCGAGAGAAGCACAATAGAGCAATAAAAAATGACATCCCGCTGTCTGAATGAGTTTTCATGTTAAATTGAGAATTCAACTATTTCCTTATGGGGGAACCTACAATGTAGTCAGGAACAACAGGAGAGATGTTTCCCTCATGTATTTCAGCAGAAAATAACAATTCCACTCAAGTTCACCCTTTCTGCTCACACTGCGCATAACTCAGCGAGAGAAGCACAATAGAGCAATAAAAAATGACATCCCACTGTCTGAATGAGTTTTTATGTTAAATTGAGAATTCAACTATTTCCTTATGGGGGAACTTACAATGTACTGAGGAACAACAGGAGAGATGTTTCCCTCATGTATTTCAGCAGAAAATAACAATTCCACTCAAGTTCACCCTTTCTGCTCACACTGCACATAACTCAGCGAGAGAAGCACAATAGAGCAATAAAAAATGACATCCCACTGTCTGAATGAGTTTTCATGTTAAATTGAGAATTCAACTATTTCCTGATGGGGGGACCTACAATGTACTGAGGAACAACAGGAGAGATGTTTCCCTCATGTATTTCAGCAGAAAATAACAATTCCACTCAAGTTCACCCTTTCTGCTCACACTGCGCATAACTCAGCGAGAGAAGCACAATAGAGCAATAAAAAATGACATCCCACTGTGTGAATGAGTTTTCATGTTAAATTGAGAATTCAACTATTTCCTTATGGGGGAACCTACAATGTACTGAGGAACAACAGGAGAGATGTTTCCCTCATGTATTTCAGCAGAAAATAACAATTCCACTCAAGTTCACCCTTTCTGCTCACACTGCGCATAATTCAGCGAGAGAAGCACAATAGAGCAATCAAAAAATGACATCCCACTGTCTGAATGAGTTTTCATGTTAAATTGTGAAATCAACTATTTCCTTGTGGGGGAACCTACAATGTACTGAGGAACAACAGGAGAGATGTTTCCCTCATGTATTTCAACAGAAAATAACAATTCCACTCAAGTTCACCCTTTCTGCTCACACTGCGCATAACTCAGCGAGAGAAGCACAATAGAGCAATAAAAAATGACATCCCACTGTCTGAATGAGTTTTCATGTTAAATTGAGAAATCAACTATTTCCTCATGGGGGAACCTACAATGTACTGAGGAACAACAGGACAGATGTTTCCCTCATGTATTTTCAGCAGAAAATAACAATTCCACTCAAGTTCACCCTTTCTGCTCACACTGCGCATAACTCAGCGAGAGAAGCACAATAGAGCAATAAAAAATGACATCCCATGTCTGAATGACTTTTTGTGTTAAATTGTGATATCAACTATTTCCTTGTGGGGGAACCTACAATGTACTGAGGAACAACAGGAGAGATGTTTCCCTCATGTATTTCAGCAGAAAATAACACTTCCACTCAAGTTCACCCTTTCTGCTCACACTGCACATAACTCAGCGAGAGAAGCACAATAGAGCAATAAAAAATGACATCCCACTGTCTGAATGAGTTTTCATGTTAAATTGAGAATTCAACTATTTCCTTATGGGGGAACCTACAATGTACTCAGGAACAACAGGAGAGATGTTTCCCTCATGTATTTCAGCAGAAAATAACAATTGCACTCAAGTTCACCCTTTCTGCTCACACTGCGCATAACTCAGCGAGAGAAGCACAATAGAGCAATAAAAAATGACATCCCACTGTCTGAATGACTTTTTGTGTTAAATTGTGATATCAACTATTTCCTTATGGGGGAACCTACAATGTACTGAGGAACAACAGGAGAGATGTTTCCCTCATGTATTTCAGCAGAAAATAACACTTCCACTCAAGTTCACCCTTTCTGCTCACACTGCGCATAACTCAGCGAGAGAAGCACAATAGAGCAATAAAAAATGACATCCCACTGTCTGAATGAGTTTTCATGTTAAATTGAGTATTCAACTATTTCCTTATGGGGGAACCTACAATGTACCGAGGAACAACAGGAGAGATGTTTCCCTCATGTATTTCAGCAGAAAATAACAATTCCACTCAAGTTCACCCTTTCTGCTCACACTGCGCATAACTCAGCGAGAGAAGCACAATAGAGCAATAAAAAATGACATCCCACTGTCTGAATGAGTTTTCATGTTAAATTGAGTATTCAACTATTTCCTTATGGGGGAACCTACAATGTACTGAGGAACAACAGGAGAGATGTTTCCCTCATGTATTTCAGCAGAAAATAACAATTCCACTCAAGTTCACCCTTTCTGCTCACACTGCGCATAACTCAGCGAGAGAAGCACAATAGAGCAATAAAAAATGACATCCCACTGTCTGAATGAGTTTTCATGTTAAATTGAGAATTCAACTATTTCCTTATGGGGGGACCTAAAATGTACTGAGGAACAACAGGAGAGATGTTTCCCTCATGTATTTCAGCAGAAAATAACAATTCCACTCAAGTTCACCCTTTCTGCTCGCACTGCGCATAACTCAGCGAGAGAAGCACAATAGAGCAATAAAAAATGACATCCCACTGTCTGAATGAGTTTTCATGTTAAATTGAGAATTCAACTATTTCCTTATGGGGGAACCTACAATGTACTGAGGAACAACAGGAGAGATGTTTCCCTCATGTATTTCAGCAGAAAATAACAATTCCACTCAAGTTCACCCTTTCTGCTCACACTGCACATAACTCAGCGAGAGAAGCACAATGGCGCAATAAAAAATGACATCCCACTGTCTGAATGAGTTTTCATGTTAAATTGAGAATTCAACTATTTCCTTATGGGGGGACCTACAATGTACTGAGGAACAACAGGAGAGATGTTTCCCTCATGTATTTCAGCAGAAAATAACAATTCCACTCAAGTTCACCCTTTCTGCTCACACTGCACATAACTCAGCGAGAGAAGCACAATAGAGCAATAAAAAATGACATCCCACTGTCTGAATGAGTTTTCATGTTAAATTGAGAATTCAACTATTTCCTTATGGGGGGACCTACAATGTACTCAGGAAAAACAGGAGAGATGTTTCCCTCATGTATTTCAGCAGAAAATAACAATTGCACTCAAGTTCACCCTTTCTGCTCACACTGCGCATAACTCAGCGAGAGAAGCACAATAGAGCAATAAAAAATGACATCCCACTGTCTGAATGACTTTTTGTGTTAAATTGTGATATCAACTATTTCCTTGTGGGGGAACCTACAATGTACTGAGGAACAACAGGAGAGATGTTTCCCTCATGTATTTCAGAAGAAAATAACACTTCCACTCAAGTTCACCCTTTCTGCTCACACTGCACATAACTCAGCGAGAGAAGCACAATAGAGCAATAAAAAATGACATCCCACTGTCTGAATGAGTTTTCATGTTAAATTGAGAATTCAACTATTTCCTTATGGGGGAACCTACAATGTACTGAGGAACAACAGGAGAGATGTTTCCCTCATGTATTTCAGCAGAAAATAACAATTCCACTCAAGTTCACCCTTTCTGCTCACACTGCGCATAACTCAGCGAGAGAAGCACAATAGAGCAATAAAAAATGACATCCCACTGTCTGAATGAGTTTTCATGTTAAATTGAGTATTCAACTATTTCCTTATGGGGGAACCTACAATGTACTGAGGAACAACAGGAGAGATGTTTCCCTCATGTATTTCAGCAGAAAATAACAATTCCACTCAAGTTCACCCTTTCTGCTCACACTGCGCATAACTCAGCGAGAGAAGCACAATAGAGCAATAAAAAATGACATCCCACTGTCTGAATGAGTTTTCATGTTAAATTGAGAATTCAACTATTTCCTTATGGGGGGACCTAAAATGTACTGAGGAACAACAGGAGAGATGTTTCCCTCATGTATTTCAGCAGAAAATAACAATTCCACTCAAGTTCACCCTTTCTGCTCGCACTGCGCATAACTCAGCGAGAGAAGCACAATAGAGCAATAAAAAATGACATCCCACTGTCTGAATGAGTTTTCATGTTAAATTGAGAATTCAACTATTTCCTTATGGGGGAACCTACAATGTACTGAGGAACAACAGGAGAGATGTTTCCCTCATGTATTTCAGCAGAAAATAACAATTCCACTCAAGTTCACAATTTCTGCTCACACTGCACATAACTCAGCGAGAGAAGCACAATGGCGCAATAAAAAATGACATCCCACTGTCTGAATGAGTTTTCATGTTAAATTGAGAATTCAACTATTTCCTTATGGGGGGACCTACAATGTACTGAGGAACAACAGGAGAGATGTTTCCCTCATGTATTTCAGCAGAAAATAACAATTCCACTCAAGTTCACCCTTTCTGCTCACACTGCGCATAACTCAGCGAGAGAAGCACAATAGAGCAATAAAAAATGACATCCCACTGTCTGAATGAGTTTTCATGTTAAATTGAGTATTCAACTATTTCCTTATGGGGGAACCTACAATGTACTGAGGAACAACAGGAGAGATGTTTCCCTCATGTATTTCAGCAGAAAATAACAATTCCACTCAAGTTCACCCTTTCTGCTCACACTGCGCATAACTCAGCGAGAGAAGCACAATAGAGCAATAAAAAATGACATCCCACTGTCTGAATGAGTTTTCATGTTAAATTGAGAATTCAACTATTTCCTTATGGGGGGACCTAAAATGTACTGAGGAACAACAGGAGAGATGTTTCCCTCATGTATTTCACCAGAAAATAACAATTCCACTCAAGTTCACCCTTTCTGCTCGCACTGCGCATAACTCAGCGAGAGAAGCACAATAGAGCAATAAAAAATGACATCCCACTGTCTGAATGAGTTTTTATGTTAAATTGAGAATTCAACTATTTCCTTATGGGGGGGACCTACAATGTACTCAGGAAAAACAGGAGAGATGTTTCCCTCATGTATTTCTTCAGAAAATAACAATTCCACTCAAGTTCACCCTTTCTGCTCACACTGCGCATAACTCAGCGAGAGAAGCACAATAGAGCAATAAAAAATGACATCCCACTGTCTGAATGAGTTTTCATGTTAAATTGAGAATTCAACTATTTCCTTATGGGGGAACCTACAATGTACTGAGGAACAACAGGAGAGATGTTTCCCTCATGTATTTCAGCAGAAAATAACAATTCCACTCAAGTTCACCCTTTCTGCTCACACTGCACATAACTCAGCGAGAGAAGCACAATGGCGCAATAAAAAATGACATCCCACTGTCTGAATGAGTTTTCATGTTAAATTGAGAATTCAACTATTTCCTTATGGGGGGACCTACAATGTACTGAGGAACAACAGGAGAGATGTTTCCCTCATGTATTTCAGCAGAAAATAACAATTCCACTCAAGTTCACCCTTTCTGCTCACACTGCACATAACTCAGCGAGAGAAGCACAATAGAGCAATAAAAAATGACATCCCACTGTCTGAATGAGTTTTCATGTTAAATTGAGTATTCAACTATTTCCTTATGGGGGAACCTACAATGTACTGAGGAACAACAGGAGAGATGTTTCCCTCATGTATTTCAGCAGAAAATAACAATTCCACTCAAGTTCACCCTTTCTGCTCACACTGCGCATAACTCAGCGAGAGAAGCACAATAGAGCAATAAAAAATGACATCCCACTGTCTGAATGAGTTTTATGTTAAATTGAGAATTCAACTATTTCCTTATGGGGGGACCTACAATGTACTCAGGAACAACAGGAGAGATGTTTCCCTCATGCATTTCAGCAGAAAATAACAATTCCACTCAAGTTCACCCTTTCTGCTCACACTGCGCATAACTCAGCGAGAGAAGCACAATAGAGCAATAAAAAATGACATCCCACTGTCTGAATGAGTTTTCATGTTAAATTGAGAATTCAACTATTTCCTTATGGGGGACCCTACAATGTACTGAGGAACAACAGGAGAGATGTTTCCCTCATGTATTTCACCAGAAAATAACACTTCCACTCAAGTTCACCCTTTCTGCTCACACTGCGCATAACTCAGCGAGAGAAGCACAATAGAGCAATAAAAAATGACATCCCACTGTCTGAATGAGTTTTTATGTTAAATTGAGAATTCAACTATTTCCTTATGGGGGGACCTACAATGTACTGAGGAACAACAGGAGAGATGTTTCCCTCATGTATTTCAGCAGAAAATAACAATTCCACTCAAGTTCACCCTTTCTGCTCACACTGCGCATAACTCAGCGAGAGAAGCACAATAGAGCAATAAAAAATGACATCCCACTGTCTGAATGAGTTTTCATGTTAAATTGAGAAATCAACTATTTCCTCATGGGGGAACCTACAATGTACTGAGGAACAACAGGACAGATGTTTCCCTCATGTATTTCAGCAGAAAATAACAATTCCACTCAAGTTCACCCTTTCTGCTCACACTGCGCAAAACTCAGCGAGAGAAGCACAATAGAGCAATAAAAAATGACATCCCACTGTCTGAATGAGTTTTTATGTTAAATTGAGAATTCAATTATTTCCTTATGGGGGGACCTACAATGTACTCAGGAACAACAGGAGAGATGTTTCCCTCGTGTATTTCAGCAGAAAATAACAATTCCACTCAAGTTCACCCTTTCTGCTCACACTGCGCATAACTCAGCGAGAGAAGCACAATAGAGCAATAAAAAATGACATCCCACTGTCTGAATGAGTTTTCATGTTAAATTGAGAATTCAACTATTTCCTTATGGGGGGACCTACAATGTACTCAGGAACAACAGGAGAGATGTTTCCCTCATGTATTTCAGCAGAAAATAACAATTCCACTCAAGTTCACCCTTTCTGCTCACACTGCGCAAAACTCAGCGAGAGAAGCACAATAGAGCAATAAAAAATGACATCCCACTGTCTGAATGAGTTTTTATGTTAAATTGAGAATTCAACTATTTCCTTATGGGGGGACCTACAATGTACTCAGGAACAACAGGAGAGATGTTTCCCTCATGTATTTCAGCAGAAAATAACAATTCCACTCAAGTTCACCCTTTCTGCTCACACTGCGCATAACTCAGCGAGAGAAGCACAATAGAGCAATAAAAAATGACATCCCACTGTCTGAATGAGTTTTCATGTTAAATTGAGTATTCAACTATTTCCTTATGGGGGAACCTACAATGTACTGAGGAACAACAGGAGAGATGTTTCCCTCATGTATTTCAGCAGAAAATAACAATTCCACTCATGTTCACCCTTTCTGCTCACACTGCGCATAACTTAGCGAGAGAAGCACAATAGAGCAATAAAAAATGACATCCCACTGTCTGAATGAGTTTTCATGTTAAATTGAGAATTCAACTATTTCCTTATGGGGGGACCTACAATGTACTCAGGAACAACAGGAGAGATGTTTCCCTCATGTATTTCAGCAGAAAATAACAATTCCACTCAAGTTCACCCTTTCTGCTCACACTGCGCATAACTCAGCGAGAGAAGCACAATAGAGCAATAAAAAATGACATCCCACTGTCTGAATGAGTTTTTATGTTAAATTGAGAATTCAACTATTTCCTTATGGGGGAACCTACAATGTACTCAGGAACAACAGGAGAGATGTTTCCCTCATGTATTTCAGCAGAAAATAACAATTCCACTCAAGTTCACCCTTTCTGCTCACACTGCGCATAACTCAGCGAGAGAAGCACAATAGAGCAATAAAAAATGACATCCCACTGTCTGAATGAGTTTTCATGTTAAATTGAGAATTCAACTATTTCCTTATGGGGGGACCTACAATGTACTGAGGAACAACAGGAGAGATGTTTCCCTCATGTATTTCAGCAGAAAATAACAATTCCACTCAAGTTCACCCTTTCTGCTCACACTGCGCATAACTCAGCGAGAGAAGCACAATAGAGCAATAAAAAATGACATCCCACTGTCTGAATGAGTTTTCATGTTAAATTGAGTATTCAACTATTTCCTTATGGGGGAACCTACAATGTACTGAGGAACAACAGGAGAGATGTTTCCCTCATGTATTTCAGCAGAAAATAACAATTCCACTCAAGTTCACCCTTTCTGCTCACACTGCGCATAACTCAGCGAGAGACGCACAATAGAGCAATAAAAAATGACATCCCACTGTCTGAATGAGTTTTCATGTTAAATTGAGAATTCAACTATTTCCTTATGGGGGGACCTACAATGTACTCAGGAACAACAGGAGAGATGTTTCCCTCATGTATTTCAGCAGAAAATAACAATTCCACTCAAGTTCACCCTTTCTGCTCACACTGCGCATAACTCAGCGAGAGAAGCACAATAGAGCAATAAAAAATGACATCCCACTGTCTGAATGAGTTTTCATGTTAAATTGAGAATTCAACTATTTCCTTATGGGGGAACCTACAATGTACTGAGGAACAACAGGAGAGATGTTTCCCTCATGCATTTCAGCAGAAAATAACAATTCCACTCAAGTTCACCCTTTCTGCTCACACTGCGCATAACTCAGCGAGAGAAGCACAATAGAGCAATAAAAAATGACATCCCACTGTCTGAATGAGTTTTCATGTTAAATTGAGTATTCAACTATTTCCTTATGGGGGAACCTACAATGTACTCAGGAACAACAGGAGAGATGTTTCCCTCATGTATTTCAGCAGAAAATAACAATTCCACTCAAGTTCACCCTTTCTGCTCACACTGCGCATAACTCAGCGAGAGAAGCACAATAGAGCAATAAAAAATGACATCCCACTGTCTGAATGACTTTTTGTGTTAAATTGTGATATCAACTATTTCCTTATGGGGGAACCTACAATGTACTGAGGAACAACAGGAGAGATGTTTCCCTCATGTATTTCAGCAGAAAATAACACTTCCACTCAAGTTCACCCTTTCTGCTCACACTGCGCATAACTCAGCGAGAGAAGCACAATAGAGCAATAAAAAATGACATCCCACTGTCTGAATGAGTTTTCATGTTAAATTGAGTATTCAACTATTTCCTTATGGGGGAACCTACAATGTACTGAGGAACAACAGGAGAGATGTTTCCCTCATGTATTTCAGCAGAAAATAACAATTCCACTCAAGTTCACCCTTTCTGCTCACACTGCGCATAACTCAGCGAGAGAAGCACAATAGAGCAATAAAAAATGACATCCCACTGTCTGAATGAGTTTTCATGTTAAATTGAGTATTCAACTATTTCCTTATGGGGGAACCTACAATGTACTCAGGAACAACAGGAGAGATGTTTCCCTCATGTATTTCAGCAGAAAATAACAATTCCACTCAAGTTCACCCTTTCTGCTCACACTGCGCATAACTCAGCGAGAGAAGCACAATAGAGCAATAAAAAATGACATCCCACTGTCTGAATGAGTTTTCATGTTAAATTGAGAATTCAACTATTTCCTTATGGGGGGACCTAAAATGTACTGAGGAACAACAGGAGAGATGTTTCCCTCATGTATTTCACCAGAAAATAACAATTCCACTCAAGTTCACCCTTTCTGCTCGCACTGCGCATAACTCAGCGAGAGAAGCACAATAGAGCAATAAAAAATGACATCCCACTGTCTGAATGAGTTTTTATGTTAAATTGAGAATTCAACTATTTCCTTATGGGGGGGACCTACAATGTACTCAGGAAAAACAGGAGAGATGTTTCCCTCATGTATTTCTTCAGAAAATAACAATTCCACTCAAGTTCACCCTTTCTGCTCACACTGCGCATAAACTCAGCGAGAGAAGCACAATAGAGCAATAAAAAATGACATCCCACTGTCTGAATGAGTTTTCATGTTAAATTGAGAATTCAACTATTTCCTTATGGGGGAACCTACAATGTACTGAGGAACAACAGGAGAGATGTTTCCCTCATGTATTTCAGCAGAAAATAACAATTCCACTCAAGTTCACCCTTTCTGCTCACACTGCACATAACTCAGCGAGAGAAGCACAATGGCGCAATAAAAAATGACATCCCACTGTCTGAATGAGTTTTCATGTTAAATTGAGAATTCAACTATTTCCTTATGGGGGGACCTACAATGTACTGAGGAACAACAGGAGAGATGTTTCCCTCATGTATTTCAGCAGAAAATAACAATTCCACTCAAGTTCACCCTTTCTGCTCACACTGCACATAACTCAGCGAGAGAAGCACAATAGAGCAATAAAAAATGACATCCCACTGTCTGAATGAGTTTTCATGTTAAATTGAGAATTCAACTATTTCCTTATGGGGGGACCTACAATGTACTGAGGAACAACAGGAGAGATGTTTCCCTCATGTATTTCAGCAGAAAATAACAATTCCACTCAAGTTCACCCTTTCTGCTCACACTGCGCATAACTCAGCGAGAGAAGCACAATAGAGCAATAAAAAATGACATCCCACTGTCTGAATGAGTTTTTATGTTAAATTGAGAATTCAACTATTTCCTTATGGGGGAACCTACAATGTACTGAGGAACAACAGGAGAGATGTTTCCCTCATGTATTTCAGCAGAAAATAACAATTCCACTCAAGTTCACCCTTTCTGCTCACACTGCGCATAACTCAGCGAGAGAAGCACAATAGAGCAATAAAAAATGACATCCCACTGTCTGAATGAGTTTTCACCCCATCAGACTTGAATTGAATTAGGGTTAACGATAAGGCTGAAACTAGGGTTAGGGTTAGGGTTAGCTGAAATTAGGGTTAGGGTTTCTGCGTTCCTCAAGTACTAGAAGACCCAAATTTGGCGTGGGCGCTTCTTTGGGGCTCTTGATGAAATAGCAAGTGGCCCCATGTCTCTATGACAAAGTTGAAATGTCAACCCATAGACTTGCATTGAATGAGGGTTAAGGATAAGGCTTGAAAGTAGGGTTAGGGTAGGGATGGAGTTGTTATTCTCTGCTGGAATACATGAGGGAAACATCTCTCATGTTGTTCCTCAGTACATTTTAGGTTCCCCAACAAGGAAAAAGGTGAATTCTGAATTTAACATGAAAACTCATTCAGACGTCAGGATGTCATTCTTTATGGTGTTTATTGGCCTTATCTCAACGATTTGAGAGGTTGTTTTTTTTTTTTTTTTTAAAGGAGCAGCAGTGATATCTGTGCTGACTTACTCTGAAAGAATTCTGTTTCTCCTGTTTCTGAGCTGAATTGAAAGTCTCCATGCAAGACAACAGCTGCACACAGCTGCACACAGCTTTACACTTGAACACTCATTCATACACATGAGCCTGAAGGAATAAACAGAGGTCTGTCATCAGTCATGGCGTGAAAAAATATTTTCTGCTCCTCCTGTGTTCATAAAGAGTTTTTTTTTTATATCTTTTTTAATGTTCCCCAGTAAATTGAGTGTTATTCAAGCAGCAGAAGCAGCATCAGCAACACCAGCAGCTGCTGAAGTACTTTAATTGGTTTGTAATCAGACTTACAAGTCTGTTTACAAACAACTTCAGACTTCAAAGCGTTTGAACGGCTTTGATCATCAGACCTAAAAGTCTGTTTACAAACAACTTCAGACTTCAAAGTTTTTGAAAATGTTTCAACACGCATTCCATCACTTTGATGTCTGTTTTCTTCAAGCAGCAGCATTTTTTATTGAGCAAATTGTATTCTGTGTGGAATAACAGGTTGGATTTTTTTTTCTCTCTTGTTCCTCAGCTGAATCAAGACATCTATGAAAGTAAACAGTCGCATACAGATTTTGAAAAGAAAACTCATTCAACCACTTGGATTTCTTCTTTTATTGTGGTTATGGGCCTTATCTCAACAAGTTGAGATGTTGTCTTTTTTTTGAAGGAGCAGCTGTGATATCTGTGCTGACTTACTCTGAAAGAACTCTGTTTCTCTTGTTTCTGAGCTGAATGAAAGTCTCCATGCAAGACAACAGCTGCACAGAGCTGCACACAGCTTTACACTTGAACACTCATTCATACACATGAGCCTGGAGAAATAAACATAGCAAAACAAAGATTCAAATGAAACTGACAATACACCAGGTCAGTGTTCATCAATCTCAGACCAACAGAGAGTCGACTGTGAACGATCGTCACCTGATATTCATCATACGGTCTGTGTCTCCACCCACAGGCGAAATGGTGCCACTGCACATCACCAAACGCATAAGAACAAATCAACCATGTAAATGAATCGACACCACTGAAACAAGAGAGAAATTGTTTCATCAATAACTGGAATAATGTTATTATTAAAATATATATATATATATATTTCAATAGTTAGCTGCTTTAATCAATGTGTGTGGGGGGAGTGGGGGCACTGAATTAGTGAATTCAGGAATTTGTGAAAGAAAACAAGTGCTTTATGCTCATTGCGAGCATAAAAGGTGAACTTGAATGGAATTGTAATTCTCTGCTGAAAAAAATAAGGACAAAATCTTTCCTGTTGTTCCTCTATTGTCAGTCTCATTTGAATCTTTGTTTTGCATTGTTTATTCCTCCATGCTGATGAGTATGAATGAGTGTTCAAGTGTAAAGCTGTGTGCAGCTCTGTGCAGCTGTTTTCTTGCATAGAGACTTTAATTCAGCTCAGAAACAGGAGAAAAAGAGTTATTTCAGAGTAAGTCAGCACAGATATCACTGCTGCTCCTTCAAAAAAAAGATTTCAACTATTTCCTTATGGGGGAACCTACAATGTAGTGAGGAACAACAGGAGAGATGTTTCCCTCATGTATTTCAGCAGAAAATAACAATTCCACTCAAGTTCACCCTTTCTGCTCACACTGCGCATAACTCAGCGAGAGAAGCACAATAGAGCAATAAAAAATGACATCCCACTGTCTGAATGAGTTTTCATGTTAAATTGTAAAATCAACTATTTCCTTATGGGGGAACCTACAATGTACTGAGGAACAACAGGAGAGATGTTTCCCTCATGTATTTCAGCAGAAAATAACAATTCCACTCAAGTTCACCCTTTCTGCTCACACTGCGCATAACTCAGCGAGAGAAGCACAATAGAGCAATAAAAAATGACATCCCACTGTCTGAATGAGTTTTCATGTTCAATTGAGAATTCAACTATTTCCTTATGGGGGAACCTACAATGTACTGAGGAACAACAGGAGAGATGTTTCCCTCATGTATTTCAGCAGAAAATAACAATTCCACTCAAGTTCACCCTTTCTGCTCACACTGCGCATAATTCAGCGAGAGAAGCACAATAGAGCAATCAAAAATTGACATCCCACTGTCTGAATGAGTTTTCATGTTAAATTGTGAAATCAACTATTTCCTTGTGGGGGAACCTACAATGTACTGAGGAACAACAGGAGAGATGTTTCCCTCATGTATTTCAACAGAAAATAACAATTCCACTCAAGTTCACCCTTTCTGCTCACACTGCGCATAACTCAGCGAGAGAAGCACAATAGAGCAATAAAAAATGACATCCCACTGTCTGAATGAGTTTTCATGTTAAATTGAGAAATCAACTATTTCCTCATGGGGGAACCTACAATGTACTGAGGAACAACAGGACAGATGTTTCCCTCATGTATTTCAGCAGAAAATAACAATTCCACTCAAGTTCACCCTTTCTGCTCACACTGCGCATAACTCAGCGAGAGAAGCACAATAGAGCAATAAAAAATGACATCCCACTGTCTGAATGAGTTTTTATGTTTAATTGAGAATTCAACTATTTCCTTATTGGGGGGACCTACAATGTACTCAGGAAAAACAGGAGAGATGTTTCCCTCATGTATTTCTTCAGAAAATAACAATTCCACTCAAGTTCACCCTTTCTGCTCACACTGCGCATAACTCAGCGAGAGAAGCACAATAGAGCAATAAAAAATGACATCCCACTGTCTGAATGAGTTTTTGTGTTAAATTGAGAAATCAACTATTTCCTCATGGGGGAACCTACAATGTACTGAGGAACAACAGGAGAGATGTTTCCCTCATGTATTTCAGCAGAAAATAACAATTCCACTCAAGTTCACCCTTTCTGCTCACACTGCGCATAACTCAGCGAGAGAAGCACAATAGAGCAATAAAAAATGACATCCCACTGTCTGAATGAGTTTTCATGTTAAATTGAGAATTCAACTATTTCCTTATGGGGGGACCTACAATGTACTCAGGAACAACAGGAGAGATGTTTCCCTCATGTATTTCAGCAGAAAATAACAATTCCACTCAAGTTCACCCTTTCTGCTCACACTGCGCATAACTCAGCGAGAGAAGCACAATAGAGCAATAAAAAATGACATCCCACTGTCTGAATGAGTTTTCATGTTAAATTGAGAATTCAACTATTTCCTTATGGGGGGACCTACAATGTACTCAGGAACAACAGGAGAGATGTTTCCCTCATGTATTTCAGCAGAAAATAACAATTCCACTCAAGTTCACCCTTTCTGCTCACACTGCGCATAACTCAGCGAGAGAAGCACAATAGAGCAATAAAAAATGACATCCCACTGTCTGAATGAGTTTTCATGTTAAATTGAGAATTCAACTATTTCCTTATGGGGGAACCTACAATGTACTGAGGAACAACAGGAGAGATGTTTCCCTCATGCATTTCAGCAGAAAATAACAATTCCACTCAAGTTCACCCTTTCTGCTCACACTGCGCATAACTCAGCGAGAGAAGCACAATAGAGCAATAAAAAATGACATCCCACTGTCTGAATGAGTTTTCATGTTAAATTGAGTATTCAACTATTTCCTTATGGGGGAACCTACAATGTACTCAGGAACAACAGGAGAGATGTTTCCCTCATGTATTTCAGCAGAAAATAACAATTCCACTCAAGTTCACCCTTTCTGCTCACACTGCGCATAACTCAGCGAGAGAAGCACAATAGAGCAATAAAAAATGACATCCCACTGTCTGAATGAGTTTTCATGTTAAATTGAGTATTCAACTATTTCCTTATGGGGGAACCTACAATGTACTGAGGAACAACAGGAGAGATGTTTCCCTCATGTATTTCAGCAGAAAATAACAATTCCACTCAAGTTCACCCTTTCTGCTCGCGCTGCGCATAACTCAACGAGAGAAGCACAATAGAGCAATAAAAAATGACATCCCACTGTCTGAATGAGTTTTTATGTTAAATTGAGAATTCAACTATTTCCTTATGGGGGGACCTACAATGTACTCAGGAACAACAGGACAGATGTTTCCCTCATGTATTTCAGCAGAAAATAACAATTCCACTCAAGTTCACCCTTTCTGCTCACACTGCGCATAACTCAGCGAGAGAAGCACAATAGAGCAATAAAAAATGACATCCCACTGTCTGAATGAGTTTTCATGTTAAATTGAGTATTCAACTATTTCCTTATGGGGGAACCTACAATGTACTGAGGAACAACAGGAGAGATGTTTCCCTCATGTATTTCAGCAGAAAATAACAATTCCACTCAAGTTCACCCTTTCTGCTCACACTGCGCATAACTCAGCGAGAGAAGCACAATAGAGCAATAAAAAATGACATCCCACTGTCTGAATGAGTTTTTATGTTAAATTGAGAATTCAACTATTTCCTTATGGGGGGACCTACAATGTATTCAGGAATAACAGGAGAGATGTTTCCCTCATGTATTTCAGCAGAAAATAACAATTCCACTCAAGTTCATCCTTTCTGCTCACACTGCGCATAACTCAGCGAGAGAAGCACAATAGAGCAATAAAAAATGACATCCCACTGTGTGAATGAGTTTTCATGTTAAATTGAGAATTCAACTATTTCCTTATGGGGGAACCTACAATGTACTGAGGAACAACAGGAGAGATGTTTCCCTCATGTATTTCAGCAGAAAATAACAATTCCACTCAAGTTCACCCTTTCTGCTCACACTGCGCATAACTCAGCGAGAGAAGCACAATAGAGCAATAAAAAATGACATCCCACTGTCTGAATGAGTTTTCATGTTAAATTGAGTATTCAACTATTTCCTTATGGGGGAACCTACAATGTACTGAGGAACAACAGGAGAGATGTTTCCCTCATGTATTTCAACAGAAAATAACAATTCCACTCAAGTTCACCCTTTCTGCTCACACTGCGCATAAGTCAGCGAGAGAAGCACAATAGAGCAATAAAAAATGACATCCCACTGTCTGAATGAGTTTCCATGTTAAATTGTAAAATCAACTATTTCCTTATGGGGGACCCTACAATGTACTGAGGAACAACAGGAGAGATGTTTCCCTCATGTATTTCAGCAGAAAATAACAATTCCACTCAAGTTCACCCTTTCTGCTCACACTGCGCATAACTCAGCGAGAGAAGCACAATAGAGCAATAAAAAATGACATCCCACTGTCTGAATGAGTTTTCACCCCATCAGACTTGAATTGAATTAGGGTTAACGTTAAGGCTGAAACTAGGGTTAGGGTTAGGGTTAGCTGAAATTAGGGTTAGGGTTTCTGCGTTCCTCAAGTACTAGAAGACCCAAATTCGGCGTGTGCGCTTCTTTGGGGGCTCTTGATGAAAAAGCAAGTGGCCCCATGTCTCTAGGACAAAGTTGAAATGTCAACCCATAGACTTGCATTGAATGATGGTTAAGGATAAGGCTGAAAGTAGGGTTAGGGTAGGGATGGAGTTGTTATTCTCTGCTGGAATACATGAGGGAAACATCTCTCATGTTGTTCCTCAGTACATTTTAGGTTCCCCAACAAGGTTAAAGGTGAATTCTGAATTTAACATGAAAACTCATTCAGACGTCAGGATGTCATTCTTTATGGTGTTTATTGGCCTTATCTCAACAATTTGAGAGGTTGTTTTTTTTTTTTTTTTTAAAGGAGCAGCAGTGATATCTGTGCTGACTTACTGTGAAAAAACTCTGTTTCTCCTGTTTCTGAGCTGAATGAAAGTCTCCATGCAAGACAACGGCTGCACACAGCTGCACACAGCTTTACACTTGAACACTCATTCATACACATGAGCCTGAAGGAATAAACAGAGGTCTGTCATCAGTCATGGCGTGAAAAAATATTTTCTGCTCCTCCTGTGTTCATAAAGAGTTTTTGTTTTATATCTTTTTTAATGTTCCCCAGTAAATTGAGTGTTATTCAAGCAGCAGAAGCAGCATCAGCAACGCCAGCAGCTGCTGAAGCACTTTAATTGGTTTGTAATCAGACTTACAAGTCTGTTTACAAACAACTTCAGACTTCAAAGCATTTGAACGGCTTTGATCATCAGACCTAAAAGTCTGTTTACAAACAACTTCAGACTTCAAAGTTTTTGAAAATGTGTGAACACGCATTCCATCACTTTGATGTCTGTTTTCTTCAAGCAGCAGCATTTTTTATTGAGCAAATTGTATTCTGAGTGGAATAACAGGTTGGATTTTTTTTTCTCTCTTGTTCCTCAGCTGAATCAAGACATCTATGAAAGTAAACAGTCGCATACAGATTTTGAAAAGAAAACTCATTCAACCACTTGGATTTCTTCTTTTATTGTGGTTATGGGCCTTATCTCAACAAGTTGAGATGTTGTCTTTTTTTTGAAGGAGCAGCTGTGATATCTGTGCTGACTTACTCTGAAAGAACTCTGTTTCTCCTGTTTCTGAGCTGAATGAAAGTCTCCATGCAAGACAACAGCTGCACAGAGCTGCACACAGCTTTACACTTGAACACTCATTCATACACATGAGCCTGGAGGAATAAACATAGCAAAACAAAGATTCAAATGAAACTGACAATACACCAGGTCAGTGTTCATCAAGCAACGGAATACGCACAGTGCCCCTCAATCTCAGACCAACAGAGAGTCGACTGTGAACGAGCGTCACCTGATATTCATCATACGGTCTGTGTCTCCACCCACAGGCGTAATGGTGCCACTGCACATCACCAAACGCATAAGAACAAATCAACCATGTAAATGAATCGACACCACTGAAACAAGAGAGAAATTTTTTCATCAATAACTGGAATAATTTTATTAAAAAATATATATATATATATATATTTCAATAGTTATCTGCTTTAATCAATGTGTGTGGGGGGAGTGGGGGCACTGAATTAGTGAATTCAGGAATTTGTGAAAGAAAACAAGTGCTTTATGCTCATTGCGAGCATAAAAGGTGAACTTGAATGGAATTGTTATTCTCTGCTGAAAAAAATGAGGAAAAAATCTTTCCTGTTGTTCCTCTATTGTCAGTCTCATTTGAATCTTTGTTTTGCATTGTTTATTCCTCCAGGCTGATGAGTATGAATGAGTGTTCAAGTGTAAAGCTGTGTGCAGCTCTGTGCAGCTGTTTTCTTGCATAGAGACTTTAATTCAGCTCAGAAACAGGAGAAAAAGAGTTATTTCAGAGTAAGTCAGCACAGATATCACTGCTGCTCCTTCAAAAAAAAGATTTCAACTATTTCCTTATGGGGGAACCTACAATGTAGTGAGGAACAACAGGAGAGATGTTTCCCTCATGCATTTCAGCAGAAAATAACAATTCCACTCAAGTTCACCCTTTCTGCTCACACTGCGCATAACTCAGCGAGAGAAGCACAATAGAGCAATAAAAAATGACATCCCACTGTCTGAATGAGTTTTCATGTTAAATTGAGAATTCAACTATTTCCTTATGGGGGGACCTACAATGTACTCAGGAACAACAGGAGAGATGTTTCCCTCATGTATTTCAGCAGAAAATAACACTTCCACTCAAGTTCACCCTTTCTGCTCACACTGCGCATAACTCAGCGAGAGAAGCACAATAGAGCAATAAAAAATGACATCCCACTGTCTGAATGAGTTTTTATGTTAAATTGAGAATTCAACTATTTCCTTATGGGGGGACCTACAATGTACTGAGGAACAACAGGAGAGATGTTTCCCTCATGTATTTCAGCAGAAAATAACAATTCCACTCAAGTTCACCCTTTCTGCTCACACTGCGCAAAATTCAGCGAGAGAAGCACAATAGAGCAATAAAAAATGACATCCCACTGTCTGAATGAGTTTTTATGTTAAATTGAGAATTCAATTATTTCCTTATGGGGGGACCTACAATGTACTCAGGAACAACAGGAGAGATGTTTCCCTCGTGTATTTCAGCAGAAAATAACAATTCCACTCAAGTTCACCCTTTCTGCTCACACTGCGCATAACTCAGCGAGAGAAGCACAATAGAGCAATAAAAAATGACATCCCACTGTCTGAATGAGTTTTCATGTTAAATTGAGAATTCAACTATTTCCTTATGGGGGAACCTACAATGTACTGAGGAACAACAGGAGAGATGTTTCCCTCATGTATTTCAGCAGAAAATAACAATTCCACTCAAGTTCACCCTTTCTGCTCACACTGCGCATAACTCAGCGAGAGAAGCACAATAGAGCAATAAAAAATGACATCCCACTGTCTGAATGAGTTTTCATGTTAAATTGAGAATTCAACTATTTCCTTATGGGGGGACCTACAATGTACTCAGGAACAACAGGAGAGATGTTTCCCTCATGTATTTCAGCAGAAAATAACAATTCCACTCAAGTTCACCCTTTCTGCTCACACTGCGCATAACTCAGCGAGAGAAGCACAATAGAGCAATAAAAAATGACATCCCACTGTCTGAATGAGTTTTCATGTTAAATTGAGAATTCAACTATTTCCTTATGGGGGGACCTACAATGTACTCAGGAACAACAGGAGAGATGTTTCCCTCATGTATTTCAGCAGAAAATAACAATTCCACTCAAGTTCACCCTTTCTGCTCACACTGCGCATAACTCAGCGAGAGAAGCACAATAGAGCAATAAAAAATGACATCCCACTGTCTGAATGAGTTTTCATGTTAAATTGAGAATTCAACTATTTCCTTATGGGGGAACCTACAATGTACTGAGGAACAACAGGAGAGATGTTTCCCTCATGCATTTCAGCAGAAAATAACAATTCCACTCAAGTTCACCCTTTCTGCTCACACTGCGCATAACTCAGCGAGAGAAGCACAATAGAGCAATAAAAAATGACATCCCACTGTCTGAATGAGTTTTCATGTTAAATTGAGTATTCAACTATTTCCTTATGGGGGAACCTACAATGTACTGAGGAACAACAGGAGAGATGTTTCCCTCATGTATTTCAGCAGAAAATAACAATTCCACTCAAGTTCACCCTTTCTGCTCACACTGCGCATAACTCAGCGAGAGAAGCACAATAGAGCAATAAAAAATGACATCCCACTGTCTGAATGAGTTTTTATGTTAAATTGAGAATTCAACTATTTCCTTATGGGGGAACCTACAATGTACTCAGGAACAACAGGAGAGATGTTTCCCTCATGTATTTCAGCAGAAAATAACAATTCCACTCAAGTTCACCCTTTCTGCTCACACTGCGCATAACTCAGCGAGAGAAGCACAATAGAGCAATAAAAAATGACATCCCACTGTCTGAATGAGTTTTCATGTTAAATTGAGTATTAAACTATTTCCTTATGGGGGAACCTACAATGTACTGAGGAACAACAGGAGAGATGTTTCCCTCATGTATTTCAGCAGAAAATAACAATTCCACTCAAGTTCACCCTTTCTGCTCGCGCTGCGCATAACTCAGCGAGAGAAGCACAATAGAGCAATAAAAAATGACATCCCACTGTCTGAATGAGTTTTTATGTTAAATTGAGAATTCAACTATTTCCTTATGGGGGGACCTACAATGTACTCAGGAACAACAGGACAGATGTTTCCCTCATGTATTTCAGCAGAAAATAACAATTCCACTCAAGTTCACCCTTTCTGCTCCCACTGCGCATAACTCAGCGAGAGAAGCACAATAGAGCAATAAAAAATGACATCCCACTGTCTGAATGAGTTTTCATGTTAAATTGAGTATTCAACTATTTCCTTATGGGGGAACCTACAATGTACTGAGGAAAAACAGGAGAGATGTTTCCCTCATGTATTTCAGCAGAAAATAACAATTCCACTCAAGTTCACCCTTTCTGCTCACACTGCGCATAACTCAGCGAGAGAAGCACAATAGAGCAATAAAAAATGACATCCCACTGTCTGAATGAGTTTTTATGTTAAATTGAGAATTCAACTATTTCCTTATGGGGGGACCTACAATGTATTCAGGAATAACAGGAGAGATGTTTCCCTCATGTATTTCAGCAGAAAATAACAATTCCACTCAAGTTCATCCTTTCTGCTCACACTGCGCATAACTCAGCGAGAGAAGCACAATAGAGCAATAAAAAATGACATCCCACTGTGTGAATGAGTTTTCATGTTAAATTGAGAATTCAACTATTTCCTTATGGGGGAACCTACAATGTACTGAGGAACAACAGGAGAGATGTTTCCCTCATGTATTTCAGCAGAAAATAACAATTCCACTCAAGTTCACCCTTTCTGCTCACACTGCGCATAACTCAGCGAGAGAAGCACAATAGAGCAATAAAAAATGACATCCCACTGTCTGAATGAGTTTTCATGTTAAATTGAGTATTCAACTATTTCCTTATGGGGGAACCTACAATGTACTGAGGAACAACAGGAGAGATGTTTCCCTCATGTATTTCAGCAGAAAATAACAATTCCACTCAAGTTCACCCTTTCTGCTCACACTGCGCATAACTCAGCGAGAGAAGCACAATAGAGCAATAAAAAATGACATCCCACTGTCTGAATGAGTTTTCATGTTAAATTGAGAATTCAACTATTTCCTTATGAGGGGACCTACAATGTACTCAGGAACAACAGGAGAGATGTTTACCTCATGTATTTCAGCAGAAAATAACAATTCCACTCAAGTTCACCCTTTCTGCTCACACTGCGCATAACTCAGCGAGAGAAGCACAATAGAGCAATAAAAAATGACATCCCACTGTCTGAATGAGTTTTCATGTTAAATTGAGAATTCAACTATTTCCTTATGGGGGAACCTACAATGTACTGAGGAACAACAGGAGAGATGTTTCCCTCATGCATTTCAGCAGAAAATAACAATTCCACTCAAGTTCACCCTTTCTGCTCACACTGCGCATAACTCAGCGAGAGAAGCACAATAGAGCAATAAAAAATGACATCCCACTGTCTGAATGAGTTTTCATGTTAAATTGAGTATTCAACTATTTCCTTATGGGGGAACCTACAATGTACTGAGGAACAACAGGAGAGATGTTTCCCTCATGTATTTCAGCAGAAAATAACAATTCCACTCAAGTTCACCCTTTCTGCTCACACTGCGCATAACTCAGCGAGAGAAGCACAATAGAGCAATAAAAAATGACATCCCACTGTCTGAATGAGTTTTTATGTTAAATTGAGAATTCAACTATTTCCTTATGGGGGAACCTACAATGTACTGAGGAACAACAGGAGAGATGTTTCCCTCATGTATTTCAGCAGAAAATAACAATTCCACTCAAGTTCACCCTTTCTGCTCACACTGCGCATAACTCAGCGAGAGAAGCACAATAGAGCAATAAAAAATGACATCCCACTGTCTGAATGAGTTTTCATGTTAAATTGAGTATTCAACTATTTCCTTATGGGGGAACCTACAATGTACTGAGGAACAACAGGAGAGATGTTTCCCTCATGTATTTCAGCAGAAAATAACAATTCCACTCAAGTTCACCCTTTCTGCTCACACTGCGCATAACTCAGCGAGAGAAGCACAATAGAGCAATAAAAAATGACATCCCACTGTCTGAATGAGTTTTCATGTTAAATTGAGAATTCAACTATTTCCTTATGGGGGGACCTACAATGTACTCAGGAACAACAGGAGAGATGTTTCCCTCATGTATTTCAGCAGAAAATAACAATTCCACTCAAGTTCACCCTTTCTGCTCACACTGCGCATAACTCAGCGAGAGAAGCACAATAGAGCAATAAAAAATGACATCCCACTGTCTGAATGAGTTTTCATGTTAAATTGAGAATTCAACTATTTCCTTATGGGGGGACCTACAATGTACTCAGGAACAACAGGAGAGATGTTTCCCTCATGTATTTCAGCAGAAAATAACAATTCCACTCAAGTTCACCCTTTCTGCTCACACTGCGCATAACTCAGCGAGAGAAGCACAATAGAGCAATAAAAAATGACATCCCACTGTCTGAATGAGTTTTCATGTTAAATTGAGAATTCAACTATTTCCTTATGGGGGAACCTACAATGTACTGAGGAACAACAGGAGAGATGTTTCCCTCATGCATTTCAGCAGAAAATAACAATTCCACTCAAGTTCACCCTTTCTGCTCACACTGCGCATAACTCAGCGAGAGAAGCACAATAGAGCAATAAAAAATGACATCCCACTGTCTGAATGAGTTTTCATGTTAAATTGAGTATTCAACTATTTCCTTATGGGGGAACCTACAATGTACTGAGGAACAACAGGAGAGATGTTTCCCTCATGTATTTCAGCAGAAAATAACAATTCCACTCAAGTTCACCCTTTCTGCTCACACTGCGCATAACTCAGCGAGAGAAGCACAATAGAGCAATAAAAAATGACATCCCACTGTCTGAATGAGTTTTTATGTTAAATTGAGAATTCAACTATTTCCTTATGGGGGAACCTACAATGTACTGAGGAACAACAGGAGAGATGTTTCCCTCATGTATTTCAGCAGAAAATAACAATTCCACTCAAGTTCACCCTTTCTGCTCACACTGCGCATAACTCAGCGAGAGAAGCACAATAGAGCAATAAAAAATGACATCCCACTGTCTGAATGAGTTTTCATGTTAAATTGAGTATTCAACTATTTCCTTATGGGGGAACCTACAATGTACTGAGGAACAACAGGAGAGATGTTTCCCTCATGTATTTCAGCAGAAAATAACAATTCCACTCAAGTTCACCCTTTCTGCTCGCGCTGCGCATAACTCAGCGAGAGAAGCACAATAGAGCAATAAAAAATGACATCCCACTGTCTGAATGAGTTTTTATGTTAAATTGAGAATTCAACTATTTCCTTATGGGGGGACATACAATGTACTCAGGAACAACAGGACAGATGTTTCCCTCATGTATTTCAGCAGAAAATAAAAATTCCACTCAAGTTCACCCTTTCTGCTCCCACTGCGCATAACTCAGCGAGAGAAGCACAATAGAGCAATAAAAAATGACATCCCACTGTCTGAATGAGTTTTCATGTTAAATTGAGTATTCAACTATTTCCTTATGGGGGAACCTACAATGTACTGAGGAACAACAGGAGAGATGTTTCCCTCATGTATTTCAGCAGAAAATAACAATTCCACTCAAGTTCACCCTTTCTGCTCACACTGCGCATAACTCAGCGAGAGAAGCACAATAGAGCAATAAAAAATGACATCCCACTGTCTGAATGAGTTTTCATGTTAAATTGAGTATTCAACTATTTCCTTATGGGGGAACCTACAATGTACTGAGGAACAACAGGAGAGATGTTTCCCTCATGTATTTCAGCAGAAAATAACAATTCCACTCAAGTTCACCCTTTCTGCTCACACTGCGCATAACTCAGCGAGAGAAGCACAATAGAGCAATAAAAAATGACATCCCACTGTCTGAATGAGTTTTTATGTTAAATTGAGAATTCAACTATTTCCTTATGGGGGGACCTACAATGTATTCAGGAATAACAGGAGAGATGTTTCCCTCATGTATTTCAGCAGAAAATAACAATTCCACTCAAGTTCATCCTTTCTGCTCACACTGCGCATAACTCAGCGAGAGAAGCACAATAGAGCAATAAAAAATGACATCCCACTGTGTGAATGAGTTTTCATGTTAAATTGAGAATTCAACTATTTCCTTATGGGGGAACCTACAATGTACTGAGGAACAACAGGAGAGATGTTTCCCTCATGTATTTCAGCAGAAAATAACAATTCCACTCAAGTTCACCCTTTCTGCTCACACTGCGCATAACTCAGCGAGAGAAGCACAATAGAGCAATAAAAAATGACATCCCACTGTCTGAATGAGTTTTCATGTTAAATTGTAAAATCAACTATTTCCTTATGGGGGACCCTACAATGTACTGAGGAACAACAGGAGAGATGTTTCCCTCATGTATTTCAGCAGAAAATAACAATTCCACTCAAGTTCACCCTTTCTGCTCACACTGCGCATAACTCAGCGAGAGAAGCACAATAGAGCAATAAAAAATGACATCCCACTGTCTGAATGAGTTTTTATGTTAAATTGAGAATTCAACTATTTCCTTATGGGGGGACCTACAATGTATTCAGGAATAACAGGAGAGATGTTTCCCTCATGTATTTCAGCAGAAAATAACAATTCCACTCAAGTTCATCCTTTCTGCTCACACTGCGCATAACTCAGCGAGAGAAGCACAATAGAGCAATAAAAAATGACATCCCACTGTGTGAATGAGTTTTCATGTTAAATTGAGAATTCAACTATTTCCTTATGGGGGAACCTACAATGTACTGAGGAACAACAGGAGAGATGTTTCCCTCATGTATTTCAGCAGAAAATAACAATTCCACTCAAGTTCACCCTTTCTGCTCACACTGCGCATAACTCAGCGAGAGAAGCACAATAGAGCAATAAAAAATGACATCCCACTGTCTGAATGAGTTTTCATGTTAAATTGTAAAATCAACTATTTCCTTATGGGGGACCCTACAATGTACTGAGGAACAACAGGAGAGATGTTTCCCTCATGTATTTCAGCAGAAAATAACAATTCCACTCAAGTTCACCCTTTCTGCTCACACTGCGCATAACTCAGCGAGAGAAGCACAATAGAGCAATAAAAAATGACATCCCACTGTCTGAATGAGTTTTCATGTTAAATTGAGAATTCAACTATTTCCTTGTGGGGGAACCTACAATGTACTAAGGAACAACAGGAGAGATGTTTCCCTCATGTATTTCAGCAGAAAATAACAATTCCACTCAAGTTCACCCTTTCTGCTCACACTGCGCATAACTCAGCGAGAGAAGCACAATAGAGCAATAAAAAATGACATCCCACTTTCTGAATGAGTTTTCATGTTAAATTGTGAAATCAACTATTTCCTTGTGGGGGAACCTACAATGTACTGAGGAACAACAGGAGAGATGTTTCCCTCATGTATTTCAGCAGAAAATAACAATTCCACTCAAGTTCACCCTTTCTGCTCACACTGCGCATAACTCAGCGAAAGAAGCACAATAGAGCAATAAAAAATGACATCCCACTGTCTGAATGAGTTTTCACCCCATCAGACTTGAATTGAATTAGGGTTAACGATAAGGCTGAAACTAGGGTTAGGGTTAGGGTTAGCTGAAATTAGGGTTAGGGTTTCTGCGTTCCTCAAGTACTAGAAGCCCCAAATTTGGCGTGGGCGCTTCTTTGGGGCTCTTGATGAAATAACAAGTGGCATGTCTCTAGGACAAAGTTGAAATTTCACCCCATAGACTTGCATTGAATGAGGGTTAAGGATAAGGCTGAAAGTAGGGTTCGGGTAGGGATGGAATTGTTATTCTCTGTTGGAATACATGAGGGAAACATCTCTCATGTTGTTCCTCAGTACATTGTAGGTTCCCCAATAAGGAAACAGGTGAATTCTGAATTTAACATGAAAACTCATTCAGACGTCAGGATGTCATTTTTTATTGTGTTTATTGGCCTTATCTCAACGATTTGAGAGGTTGTTTTTTTTTTTTTTTTTAAAGGAGCAGCAGTGATATCTGTGCTGACTTACTCTGAATGAACTTTGTGTCTCCTGTTTCTGATCTGAATTAAAGTCTCTATGCAAAAAACAGCTGCAAAGAGCTCTGCACAGCTTTACATTTGAACACTCATTCATACACATGAGCCTGAAGGAATAAACAGAGGTCTGTCATCAGTCATGGCGTGAAAAAATATTTTCTGCTCCTCCTGTGTTCATAAAGAGTTTTTTTTATATATCTTTTTTAGTGTTCCCCAGTAAATTGAGTGTTATTCAAGCAGCAGAATCAGCATCAGCAACGCCAGCAGCTGCAGAAGCGCTTTAATTGTTTTGTAATCAGACTTACAAGTCTGTTTACAAACAACTTCAGACTTCAAAGCGTTTGAACGGCTTTGATCATCAGACCTAAAAGTCTCTTTACAAACAACTTCAGACTTCAAAGCGTTTGAATGGCTTTGATCATCAGACCTAAAAGTTTCTTTACAAACAACTTCAGACTTCAAAGTTTTTGAAAATGTTTGAACACGCATTCCATCACTTTGATGTCTGTTTTCTTCAAGCAGCAGCATTTTTTATTGAGCAAATTGTATTCTGTGTGGAATAACAGGTTGGATTTTTTTTTTCTCTCTTGTTCCTCAGCTGAATCAAGACATCTATGAAAGTAAACAGTCGCATACAGATTTTGAAAAGAAAACTCATTCAACCACTTGGATTTCTTTTTTTATTGTGGTTATGGGCTTTATCTCAACAAGTTGAGATGTTGTCTTTTTTTTTGAAGGAGCAGCTGTGATATCTGTGCTGACTTACTCTGAATGAACTCTGTTTCTTCTGTTTCTGAGCTGAATGAATGTCTCCATGCAAGACAACAGCTGCACAGAGCTGCACACAGCTTTGCACTTGAACACTCATTCATACACATGAGCCTGAAGGAATAAACATAGCAAAACAAAGATTCAAATGAAACTGACAATACACCAGGTCAGTGTACATTGAGCAACGGAATACGCACAGTGCCCCTCCCTCTCAGACCAAAAGAGGTCTGTCATCAGTCATGGCGTGAAAAAATATTTTCTGCTCCTCCTGTGTTCATAAAGAGTTTTTTTTATATCTTTTTTAGTGTTCCCCAGTAAATTGAGTGTTATTCAAGCAGCAGAAGCAGCATCAGAAACGCCAGCAGTTTCAGAAGAATTTTAATTGGTTTGTAATCAGACTTACAAGTCTGTTTACAAACAACTTCAGACTTCAAAGCGTTTGAACGGCTTTGATTATCAGACCTACAAGTCTGTTTACAAACAACTTCAGACTTCAAAGTTTTTGAAAATGTTTGCACACGCATTCCATCACTTTGATGTCTGTTTTCTTCAAGCAGCAGCATTTTTTATTGAGCAAATTGTATTCTGTGTGGAATAACAGGTTGGATTTTTTTTTTCTCTCTTGTTCCTCAGCTGAATCAAGACATCTATGAAAGGAAACAGTCGCATACAGATTTTGAAAAGAAAACTCATTCAACCACTTGGATTTCTTTTTTTATTATGGTTATGGGCCTTATCTCAACAAGTTGAGATGTTGTCTTTTTTTTTGAAGGAGCAGCTGTGATATCTGTGCTGACTTACTCTGAAAGAACTCTGTTTCTCCTGTTTCTGAGCTGAATGAAAGTCTCCATGCAAGACAACAGCTGCACAGAGCTGCACACAGCTTTACACTTGAACACTCATTCATACACATGAGCCTGAAGGAATAAAAATAGCAAAACAAAGATTCAAATGAAACTGACAATACACCAGGTCAGTGTACATTCAGCAACGGAATACGCACAGTGCCCCTCCCTCTCAGACCAACAGAGGTCTGTCATTAGTCATGGCGTGAAAAAATATTTTCTGCTCCTCCGGTGTTCATAAAGAGTTTTTTTTTATATCTTTTTTAGTGTTCCCCAGTAAATTGAGTGTTATTCAAGCAGCAGAAGCAGCATCAGCAACGCCAGCAACTGCAGAAGAACTTTAATTGGTTTGTAATCAGACTTACAAGTCTGTTTACAAACAACTTCAGACTTCAAAGCGTTTGAACGGCTTTGATTATCAGACCTACAAGTCTGTTTACAAACAACTTCAGACTTCAAAGTTTTTGAAAATGTTTGCACACGCATTCCATCACTTTGATGTCTGTTTTCTTCAAGCAGCAGCATTTTTTATTGAGCAAATTGTATTCTGTGTGGAATAACAGGTTGGATTTTTTTTTCTCTCTTGTTCCTCAGCTGAATCAAGACATCTATGAAAGTAAACAGTCGCATACAGATTTTGAAAAGAAAACTCATTCAACCACTTGGATTTCTTTTTTTATTGTGGTTATGGGCCTTATCTCAACAAGTTGAGATGTTGTCTTTTTTTTTGAAGGAGCAGCTGTGATATCTGTGCTGACTTACTCTGAATGAACTCTGTTTCTCCTATTTCTGAGCTGAATGAAAGTCTCCATGCAAGACAACAGCTGCACAGAGCTGCACACAGCTTTGCACTTGAACACTCATTCATACACATGAGCCTAAAGGAATAAACATAGAAAAACAAAGATTCAAATGAAACTGACAATACACCAGGTCAGTGTACATTAAGCAACGGAATACGCACAGTACCCCTCCCTCTCAGACCAACAGAGGTCTGTCATCAGTCATGGCGTGAAAAAATATTTTCTGCTCCTCCTCTGTTCATAAAGAGTTTTTTTTTATATCTTTTTTAGTGTTCCCCAGTAAATTGAGTGTTATTCAAGCAGCAGAAGCAGCATCAGCAACGCCAGCAGCTGCAGAAGCACTTTAATTGTTTTGTAATCAGACTTACAAGTCTGTTTACAAACAACTTCAGACTTCAAAGCGTTTGAACGGCTTTGAACATCAGACCTAAAAGTCTCTTTACAAACAACTTCAGACTTCAAAGCGTTTGAATGGCTTTGATCATCAGACCTAAAAGTTTCTTTACAAACAACTTCAGACTTCAAAGTTTTTGAAAATGTTTGAACACGCATTCCATCACTTTGATGTCTGTTTTCTTCAAGCAGCAGCATTTTTTATTGAGCAAATTGTATTCTGTGTGGAATAACAGGTTGGATTTTTTTTTTCTCTCTTGTTCCTCAGCTTAATCAAGACATCTATGAAAGTAAACAGTCGCATACAGATTTTGAAAAGAAAACTCATTCAACCACTTGGATTTCTTTTTTTATCGTGGTTATGGGCCTTATCTCAACAAGTTGAGATGTTGTCTTTTTTTTTGAAGGAGCAGCTGTGATATCTGTGCTGACTTATTCTGAATGAACTCTGTTTCTCCTGTTTCTGAGCTGAATGAAAGTCTCCATGCAAGACAACAGCTGCACAGAGCTGCACACAGCTTTACACTTGAACACTCATTCATACACATGAGCCTGAAGGAATAAAAATAGCAAAACAAAGATTCAAATGAAACTGACAATACACTAGGTCAGTGTACATTAAGCAACAGAATACGCACAGTGCCCCTCCCTCTCAGACCAACAGAGGTCTGTTATCAGTCATGGCGTGAAAAAATATTTTCTGCTCCTCCGGTGTTCATAAAGAGTTTTTTTTTTATATCTTTTTTCGTGTTCCCCAGTAAATTGAGTGTTATTCAAGCAGCAGAAGCAGCATCAGCAACGCCAGCAGCTGCAGAAGCACTTTAATTGGTTTGTAATCAGACTTACAAGTCTGTTTACAAACAACTTCAGACTTCAAAGCGTTTGAACGGCTTTGATCATCAGACCTAAAAGTCTCTTTACAAACAACTTCAGACTTCAAAGTTTTTGAAAATGTTTGAACACGCATTCCATCACTTTGATGTCTGTTTTCTTCAAGCAGCAGCATTTTTTATTGAGCAAATTGTATTCTGTGTGGAATAACAGGTTGGATTTTTTTTTCTCTCTTGTTCCTCAGCTTAATCAAGACATCTATGAAAGTAAACAGTCGCATACAGATTTTGAAAAGAAAACTCATTCAACCACTTGGATTTCTTTTTTTATTATGGTTATGGGCCTTATCTCAACAAGTTGAGATGTTGTCTTTTTTTTTGAAGGAGCAGCTGTGATATCTGTGCTGACTTACTCTGAATGAACTCTGTTTCTCCTGTTTCTGAGCAGAATGAAAGTCTCCATGCAAGACAACAGCTGCACAGAGCTGCACACAGCTTTACACTTGAACACTAATTCATACACATGAGCCTGAAGGAATAAACATAGCAAAACAAAGATTCAAATGAGACTGACAATACACCAGGTCAGTGTTCATCAAGCAACGGAATACGCACAGTGCCCCTCAATCTCAGACCAACAGAGAGTCGACTGTGTTCGATCGTCACCTGATATTCATCACACGGTCTGTGTCTCCACCCAGAGGCGTAATGGTGCCACTGCACATCACCAAACGCATTAGAACAAATCAACAATGCAAATGAATTGACACCACTGAAACAAGAGAGAAATTGTTTCATCAATAACTGGAATAATTTTATTAAAAAACAACAACAAAAAGATGTCAAAAATTATCTGCTTTAAACAGTGTGTGTGGGGGGAGTGGGGGCACTGAATTAGTGAATTCAGGAATTTGTGAAAGAAAACAAGTGACAAATACACCAGGTCAGTGTACATTAAGCAACGGAATACGCACAGTGCCCCTCCCTCTCAGACCAACAGAGGTCTGTCATCAGTCATGGCGTGAAAAAATATTTTCTGCTCCTCCGGTGATCATAAAGAGTTTTTTTTTATATCTTTTTTAGTGTTCCCCAGTAAATTGAGTGTTATTCAAGCAGCAGAAGCAGCATCAGCAACGCCAGCAACTGCAGAAGAACTTTAATTGGTTTGTAATCAGACTTACAAGTCTGTTTACAAACAACTTCAGACTTCAAAGCGTTTGAATGGCTTTGATCATCAGACCTAAAAGTTTCTTTACAAACAACTTCAGACTTCAAAGTTTTTGAAAATGTTTGAACACGCATTCCATCACTTTGATGTCTGTTTTCTTCAAGCAGCAGCATTTTTTATTGAGCAAATTGTATTCTGTGTGGAATAACAGGTTGGATTTTTTTTTCTCTCTTGTTCCTCAGCTGAATCAAGACATCTATGAAAGTAAACAGTCGCATACAGATTTTGAAAAGAAAACTCATTCAACCACTTGGATTTCTTTTTTTATTGTGGTTATGGGCCTTATCTCAACAAGTTGAGATGTTGTCTTTTTTTTTGAAGGAGCAGCTGTGATATCTGTGCTGACTTACTCTGAATGAACTCTGTTTCTTCTGTTTCTGAGCTGAATGAATGTCTCCATGCAAGACAACAGCTGCACAGAGCTGCACACAGCTTTGCACTTGAACACTCATTCATACACATGAGCCTGAAGGAATAAACATAGCAAAACAAAGATTCAAATGAAACTGACAATACACCAGGTCAGTGTACATTGAGCAACGGAATACGCACAGTGCCCCTCCCTCTCAGACCAACAGAGGTCTGTCATCAGTCATGGCGTGAAAAAATATTTTCTATCCTTCTGTGTTCATAAAGAGTTTTTTTTTAAATCTTTTTTAGTGTTCCCCAGTAAATTGAGTGTTATTCGAGCAGCAGAAGCAGCATCAGCAACGCCAGCAGCTGCAGAAGCACTTTAATTGGTTTGTAATCAGACTTACAAGTCTGTTTACAAACAACTTCAGACTTCAAAGCGTTTGAACGGCTTTGATCATCAGACCTAAAAGTCTTTTTACAAACAACTTCAGACTTCAAAGTTTTTGAAAATGTTTGAACACGCATTCCATCACTTTGATGTCTGTTTTCTTCAAGCAGCAGCATTTTTTATTGAGCAAATTGTATTCTGTGTGGAATAACAGCTTGGATTTTTTTTTCTCTCTTGTTCCTCAGCTGAATCAAGACATCTATGAAAGTAAACAGTCGCATACAGATTTTGAAAAGAAAACTCATTCAACCACTTGGATTTCTTTTTTTATTGTGGTTATGGGCCTTATCTCAACAAGTTGAGATGTTGTCTTTTTTTTTGAAGGAGCAGCTGTGATATCTGTGCTGACTTACTCTGAATGAACTCTGTTTCTCCTATTTCTGAGCTGAATGAAAGTCTCCATGCAAGACAACAGCTGCACAGAGCTGCACACAGCTTTGCACTTGAACACTCATTCATACACATGAGCCTAAAGGAATAAACATAGAAAAACAAAGATTCAAATGAAACTGACAATACACCAGGTCAGTGTACATTAAGCAACGGAATACGCACAGTACCCCTCCCTCTCAGACCAACAGAGGTCTGTCATCAGTCATGGCGTGAAAAAATATTTTCTGCTCCTCCTCTGTTCATAAAGAGTTTTTTTTTATATCTTTTTTAGTGTTCCCCAGTAAATTGAGTGTTATTCAAGCAGCAGAAGCAGCATCAGCAACGCCAGCAACTGCAGAAGCACTTTAATTGTTTTGTAATCAGACTTACAAGTCTGTTTACAAACAACTTCAGACTTCAAAGCGTTTGAACGGCTTTGAACATCAGACCTAAAAGTCTCTTTACAAACAACTTCAGACTTCAAAGCGTTTGAATGGCTTTGATCATCAGACCTAAAAGTTTCTTTACAAACAACTTCAGACTTCAAAGTTTTTGAAAATGTTTGAACACGCATTCCATCACTTTGATGTCTGTTTTCTTCAAGCAGCAGCATTTTTTATTGAGCAAATTGTATTCTGTGTGGAATAACAGGTTGGATTTTTTTTTTCTCTCTTGTTCCTCAGCTTAATCAAGACATCTATGAAAGTAAACAGTCGCATACAGATTTTGAAAAGAAAACTCATTCAACCACTTGGATTTCTTTTTTTATCGTGGTTATGGGCCTTATCTCAACAAGTTGAGATGTTGTCTTTTTTTTTGAAGGAGCAGCTGTGATATCTGTGCTGACTTACTCTGAATGAACTCTGTTTCTTCTGTTTCTGAGCTGAATGAATGTCTCCATGCAAGACAACAGCTGCACAGAGCTGCACACAGCTTTGCACTTGAACACTCATTCATACACATGAGCCTGAAGGAATAAACATAGCAAAACAAAGATTCAAATGAAACTGACAATACACCAGGTCAGTGTACATTGAGCAACGGAATACGCACAGTGCCCCTCCCTCTCAGACCAACAGAGGTCTGTCATCAGTCATGGCGTGAAAAAATATTTTCTATCCTTCTGTGTTCATAAAGAGTTTTTTTTTAAATCTTTTTTAGTGTTCCCCAGTAAATTGAGTGTTATTCGAGCAGCAGAAGCAGCATCAGCAACGCCAGCAGCTGCAGAAGCACTTTAATTGGTTTGTAATCAGACTTACAAGTCTGTTTACAAACAACTTCAGACTTCAAAGCGTTTGAACGGCTTTGATCATCAGACCTAAAAGTCTTTTTACAAACAACTTCAGACTTCAACGTTTTTGAAAATGTTTGAACACGCATTCCATCACTTTGATGTCTGTTTTCTTCAAGCAGCAGCATTTTTTATTGAGCAAATTGTATTCTGTGTGGAATAACAGCTTGGATTTTTTTTTCTCTCTTGTTCCTCAGCTGAATCAAGACATCTATGAAAGTAAACAGTCGCATACAGATTTTGAAAAGAAAACTCATTCAACCACTTGGATTTCTTTTTTTATTGTGGTTATGGGCCTTATCTCAACAAGTTGAGATGTTGTCTTTTTTTTTGAAGGAGCAGCTGTGATATCTGTGCTGACTTACTCTGAATGAACTCTGTTTCTCCTATTTCTGAGCTGAATGAAAGTCTCCATGCAAGACAACAGCTGCACAGAGCTGCACACAGCTTTGCACTTGAACACTCATTCATACACATGAGCCTAAAGGAATAAACATAGAAAAACAAAGATTCAAATGAAACTGACAATACACCAGGTCAGTGTACATTAAGCAACGGAATACGCACAGTACCCCTCCCTCTCAGACCAACAGAGGTCTGTCATCAGTCATGGCGTGAAAAAATATTTTCTGCTCCTCCTCTGTTCATAAAGAGTTTTTTTTTATATCTTTTTTAGTGTTCCCCAGTAAATTGAGTGTTATTCAAGCAGCAGAAGCAGCATCAGCAACGCCAGCAGCTGCAGAAGCACTTTAATTGTTTTGTAATCAGACTTACAAGTCTGTTTACAAACAACTTCAGACTTCAAAGCGTTTGAACGGCTTTGAACATCAGACCTAAAAGTCTCTTTACAAACAACTTCAGACTTCAAAGCGTTTGAACGGCTTTGATCATCAGACCTAAAAGTCTCTTTACAAACAACTTCAGACTTCAAAGTTTTTGAAAATGTTTGAACACGCATTCCATCACTTTGATGTCTGTTTTCTTCAAGCAGCAGCATTTTTTATTGAGCAAATTGTATTCTGTGTGGAATAACAGGTTGGATTTTTTTTTCTCTCTTGTTCCTCAGCTTAATCAAGACATCTATGAAAGTAAACAGTCGCATACAGATTTTGAAAAGAAAACTCATTCAACCACTTGGATTTCTTTTTTTATTATGGTTATGGGCCTTATCTCAACAAGTTGAGATGTTGTCTTTTTTTTTGAAGGAGCAGCTGTGATATCTGTGCTGACTTACTCTGAATGAACTCTGTTTCTCCTGTTTCTGAGCAGAATGAAAGTCTCCATGCAAGACAACAGCTGCACAGAGCTGCACACAGCTTTACACTTGAACACTCATTCATACACATGAGCCTGAAGGAATAAACATAGCAAAACAAAGATTCAAATGAGACTGACAATACACCAGGTCAGTGTTCATCAAGCAACGGAATACGCACAGTGCCCCTCAATCTCAGACCAACAGAGAGTCGACTGTGTTCGATCGTCACCTGATATTCATCACACGGTCTGTGTCTCCACCCAGAGGCGTAATGGTGCCACTGCACATCACCAAACGCATTAGAACAAATCAACAATGCAAATGAATTGACACCACTGAAACAAGAGAGAAATTGTTTCATCAATAACTGGAATAATTTTATTAAAAAACAACAACAAAAAGATGTCAAAAATTATCTGCTTTAAACAGTGTGTGTGGGGGGAGTGGGGGCACTGAATTAGTGAATTCAGGAATTTGTGAAAGAAAACAAGTGACAAATACACCAGGTCAGTGTACATTAAGCAACGGAATACGCACAGTGCCCCTCCCTCTCAGACCAACAGAGGTCTGTCATCAGTCATGGCGTGAAAAAATATTTTCTGCTCCTCCGGTGATCATAAAGAGTTTTTTTTTATATCTTTTTTAGTGTTCCCCAGTAAATTGAGTGTTATTCAAGCAGCAGAAGCAGCATCAGCAACGCCAGCAACTGCAGAAGAACTTTAATTGGTTTGTAATCAGACTTACAAGTCTGTTTACAAACAACTTCAGACTTCAAAGCGTTTTAATGGCTTTGATCATCAGACCTAAAAGTTTCTTTACAAACAACTTCAGACTTCAAAGTTTTTGAAAATGTTTGAACACGCATTCCATCACTTTGATGTCTGTTTTCTTCAAGCAGCAGCATTTTTTATTGAGCAAATTGTATTCTGTGTGGAATAACAGGTTGGATTTTTTTTTCTCTCTTGTTCCTCAGCTGAATCAAGACATCTATGAAAGTAAACAGTCGCATACAGATTTTGAAAAGAAAACTCATTCAACCACTTGGATTTCTTTTTTTATTGTGGTTATGGGCCTTATCTCAACAAGTTGAGATGTTGTCTTTTTTTTTGAAGGAGCAGCTGTGATATCTGTGCTGACTTACTCTGAATGAACTCTGTTTCTTCTGTTTCTGAGCTGAATGAATGTCTCCATGCAAGACAACAGCTGCACAGAGCTGCACACAGCTTTGCACTTGAACACTCATTCATACACATGAGCCTGAAGGAATAAACATAGCAAAACAAAGATTCAAATGAAACTGACAATACACCAGGTCAGTGTACATTGAGCAACGGAATACGCACAGTGCCCCTCCCTCTCAGACCAACAGAGGTCTGTCATCAGTCATGGCGTGAAAAAATATTTTCTATCCTTCTGTGTTCATAAAGAGTTTTTTTTTAAATCTTTTTTAGTGTTCCCCAGTAAATTGAGTGTTATTCGAGCAGCAGAAGCAGCATCAGCAATGCCAGCAGCTGCAGAAGCACTTTAATTGGTTTGTAATCAGACTTACAAGTCTGTTTACAAACAACTTCAGACTTCAAAGCGTTTGAACGGCTTTGATCATCAGACCTAAAAGTCTTTTTACAAACAACTTCAGACTTCAAAGTTTTTGAAAATGTTTGAACACGCATTCCATCACTTTGATGTCTGTTTTCTTCAAGCAGCAGCATTTTTTATTGAGCAAATTGTATTCTGTGTGGAATAACAGGTTGGATTTTTTTTTTCTCTCTTGTTCCTCAGCTTAATCAAGACATCTATGAAAGTAAACAGTCGCATACAGATTTTGAAAAGAAAACTCATTCAACCACTTGGATTTCTTTTTTTATCGTGGTTATGGGCCTTATCTCAACAAGTTGAGATGTTGTCTTTTTTTTTGAAGGAGCAGCTGTGATATCTGTGCTGACTTATTCTGAATGAACTCTGTTTCTCCTGTTTCTGAGCAGAATGAAAGTCTCCATGCAAGACAACAGCTGCACAGAGCTGCACACAGCTTTACACTTGAACACTCATTCATACACATGAGCCTGAAGGAATAAAAATAGCAAAACAAAGATTCAAATGAAACTGACAATACACCAGGTCAGTGTACATTCAGCAACGGAATACGCACAGTGCCCCTCCCTCTCAGACCAACAGAGGTCTGTCATCAGTCATGGCGTGAAAAAATATTTTCTGCTCCTCCGGTGTTCATAAAGAGTTTTTTTTTTATATCTTTTTTAGTGTTCCCCAGTAAATTGAGTGTTATTCAAGCAGCAGAAGCAGCATCAGCAACGCCAGCAACTGCAGAAGAACTTTAATTGGTTTGTAATCAGACTTACAAGTCTGTTTACAAACAACTTCAGACTTCAAAGCGTTTGAACGGCTTTGATTATCAGACCTACAAGTCTGTTTACAAACAACTTCAGACTTCAAAGTTTTTGAAAATGTTTGCACACGCATTCCATCACTTTGATGTCTGTTTTCTTCAAGCAGCAGCATTTTTTATTGAGCAAATTGTATTCTGTGTGGAATAACAGCTTGGATTTTTTTTTCTCTCTTGTTCCTCAGCTGAATCAAGACATCTATGAAAGTAAACAGTCGCATACAGATTTTGAAAAGAAAACTCATTCAACCACTTGGATTTCTTTTTTTATTGTGGTTATGGGCCTTATCTCAACAAGTTGAGATGTTGTCTTTTTTTTTGAAGGAGCAGCTGTGATATCTGTGCTGACTTACTATGAATGAACTCTGTTTCTCCTATTTCTGAGCTGAATGAAAGTCTCCATGCAAGACAACAGCTGCACAGAGCTGCACACAGCTTTGCACTTGAACACTCATTCATACACATGAGCCTGAAGGAATAAACATAGAAAAACAAAGATTCAAATGAAACTGACAATACACCAGGTCAGTGTACATTAAGCAACGGAATACGCACAGTGCCCCTCCCTCTCAGACCAACAGAGGTCTGTCATCAGTCATGGCGTGAAAAAATATTTTCTGCTCCTCCGGTGATCATAAAGAGTTTTTTTTTATATCTTTTTTAGTGTTCCCCAGTAAATTGAGTGTTATTCAAGCAGCAGAAGCAGCATCAGCAACGCCAGCAACTGCAGAAGAACTTTAATTGGTTTGTAATCAGACTTACAAGTCTGTTTACAAACAACTTCAGACTTCAAAGCGTTTGAATGGCTTTGATCATCAGACCTAAAAGTTTCTTTACAAACAACTTCAGACTTCAAAGTTTTTGAAAATGTTTGAACACGCATTCCATCACTTTGATGTCTGTTTTCTTCAAGCAGCAGCATTTTTTATTGAGCAAATTGTATTCTGTGTGGAATAACAGGTTGGATTTTTTTTTCTCTCTTGTTCCTCAGCTGAATCAAGACATCTATGAAAGTAAACAGTCGCATACAGATTTTGAAAAGAAAACTCATTCAACCACTTGGATTTCTTTTTTTATTGTGGTTATGGGCCTTATCTCAACAAGTTGAGATGTTGTCTTTTTTTTTGAAGGAGCAGCTGTGATATCTGTGCTGACTTACTCTGAATGAACTCTGTTTCTTCTGTTTCTGAGCTGAATGAATGTCTCCATGCAAGACAACAGCTGCACAGAGCTGCACACAGCTTTGCACTTGAACACTCATTCATACACATGAGCCTGAAGGAATAAACATAGCAAAACAAAGATTCAAATGAAACTGACAATACACCAGGTCAGTGTACATTGAGCAACGGAATACGCACAGTGCCCCTCCCTCTCAGACCAACAGAGGTCTGTCATCAGTCATGGCGTGAAAAAATATTTTCTGCTCCTCCTGTGTTCATAAAGAGTTTTTTTTTAAATCTTTTTTAGTGTTCCCCAGTAAATTGAGTGTTATTCGAGCAGCAGAAGCAGCATCAGCAACGCCAGCAGCTGCAGAAGCACTTTAATTGGTTTGTAATCAGACTTACAAGTCTGTTTACAAACAACTTCAGACTTCAAAGCGTTTGAACGGCTTTGATCATCAGACCTAAAAGTCTTTTTACAAACAACTTCAGACTTCAAAGTTTTTGAAAATGTTTGAACACGCATTCCATCACTTTGATGTCTGTTTTCTTCAAGCAGCAGCATTTTTTATTGAGCAAATTGTATTCTGTGTGGAATAACAGGTTGGATTTTTTTTTCTCTCTTGTTCCTCAGCTTAATCAAGACATCTATGAAAGTAAACAGTCGCATACAGATTTTGAAAAGAAAACTCATTCAACCACTTGGATTTCTTTTTTTATCGTGGTTATGGGCCTTATCTCAACAAGTTGAGATGTTGTCTTTTTTTTTGAAGGAGCAGCTGTGATATCTGTGCTGACTTATTCTGAATGAACTCTGTTTCTCCTGTTTCTGAGCTGAATGAAAGTCTCCATGCAAGACAACAGCTGCACAGAGCTGCACACAGCTTTACACTTGAACACTCATTCATACACATGAGCCTGAAGGAATAAAAATAGCAAAACAAAGATTCAAATGAAACTGACAATACACTAGGTCAGTGTACATTAAGCAACAGAATACGCACAGTGCCCCTCCCTCTCAGACCAACAGAGGTCTGTCATCAGTCATGGCGTGAAAAAATATTTTCTGCTCCTCCGGTGTTCATAAAGAGTTTTTTTTTTATATCTTTTTTCGTGTTCCCCAGTAAATTGAGTGTTATTCAAGCAGCAGAAGCAGCATCAGCAACGCCAGCAGCTGCAGAAGCACTTTAATTGGTTTGTAATCAGACTTACAAGTCTGTTTACAAACAACTTCAGACTTCAAAGCGTTTGAACGGCTTTGATCATCAGACCTACAAGTCTCTTTACAAACAACTTCAGACTTCAAAGTTTTTGAAAATGTTTGCACACGCATTCCATCACTTTGATGTCTGTTTTCTTCAAGCAGCAGCATTTTTTATTGAGCAAATTGTATTCTGTGTGGAATAACAGGTTGGATTTTTTTTTTCTCTCTTGTTCCTCAGCTGAATCAAGACATCTATGAAAGGAAACAGTCGCATACAGATTTTGAAAAGAAAACTCATTCAACCACTTGGATTTCTTTTTTTATTATGGTTATGGGCCTTATCTCAACAAGTTGAGATGTTGTCTTTTTTTTTGAAGGAGCAGCTGTGATATCTGTGCTGACTTACTCTGAAAGAACTCTGTTTCTCCTGTTTCTGAGCTGAATGAAAGTCTCCATGCAAGACAACAGCTGCACAGAGCTGCACACAGCTTTACACTTGAACACTCATTCATACACATGAGCCTGAAGGAATAAAAATAGCAAAACAAAGATTCAAATGAAACTGACAATACACCAGGTCAGTGTACATTCAGCAACGGAATACGCACAGTGCCCCTCCCTCTCAGACCAACAGAGGTCTGTCATCAGTCATGGCGTGAAAAAATATTTTCTGCTCCTCCGGTGTTCATAAAGAGGTTTTTTTTATATCTTTTTTAGTGTTCCCCAGTAAATTGAGTGTTATTCAAGCAGCAGAAGCAGCATCAGCAACGCCAGCAGCTGCAGAAGCACTTTAATTGTTTTGTAATCAGACTTACAAGTCTGTTTACAAACAACTTCAGACTTCAAAGCGTTTGAACGGCTTTGAACATCAGACCTAAAAGTCTCTTTACAAACAACTTCAGACTTCAAAGCGTTTGAATGGCTTTGATCATCAGACCTAAAAGTTTCTTTACAAACAACTTCAGACTTCAAAGTTTTTGAAAATGTTTGAACACGCATTCCATCACTTTGATGTCTGTTTTCTTCAAGCAGCAGCATTTTTTATTGAGCAAATTGTATTCTGTGTGGAATAACAGGTTGGATTTTTTTTTTCTCTCTTGTTCCTGAGCTGAATCAAGACATCTATGAAAGTAAACAGTCGCATACAGATTTTGAAAAGAAAACTCATTCAACCACTTGGATTTCTTTTTTTATTGTGGTTATGGGCCTTATCTCAACAAGTTGAGATGTTGTCTTTTTTTTTGAAGGAGCAGCTGTGATATCTGTGCTGACTTACTCTGAATGAACTCTGTTTCTTCTGTTTCTGAGCTGAATGAATGTCTCCATGCAAGACAACAGCTGCACAGAGCTGCACACAGCTTTGCACTTGAACACTCATTCATACACATGAGCCTGAAGGAATAAACATAGCAAAACAAAGATTCAAATGAAACTGACAATACACCAGGTCAGTGTACATTGAGCAACGGAATACGCACAGTGCCCCTCCCTCTCAGACCAACAGAGGTCTGTCATCAGTCATGGCGTGAAAAAATATTTTCTGCTCCTCCTGTGTTCATAAAGAGTTTTTTTTTATATCTTTTTTAATGTTCCCCAGTAAATTGAGTGTTATTCGAGCAGCAGAAGCAGCATCAGCAACGCCAGCAGCTGCAGAAGCACTTTAATTGGTTTGTAATCAGACTTACAAGTCTGTTTACAAACAACTTCAGACTTCAAAGCGTTTGAACGGCTTTGATCATCAGACCTAAAAGTCTCTTTACAAACAACTTCAGACTTCAAAGTTTTTGAAAATGTTTGAACACGCATTCCATCACTTTGATGTCTTTTTTCTTCAAGCAGTAGCATTTTTTATTGAGCAAATTGTATTCTGTGTGGAATAACTGGTTGGATTTTTTTTTCTCTCTTTTCCTCTGCTGAATCAAGACATCTATGAAAGGAAACAGTCGCATACAGATTTTGAAAAGAAAACTCATTCAACCACTTGGATTTCTTTTTTTATTGTGGTTATGGGCCTTATCTCAACAAGCTGAGATGTTGTCTTTTTTTTTGAAGGAGCAGCTGTGATATCTGTGCTGACTTACTCTGAAAGAACTCTGTTTCTCCTGTTTCTGAGCTGAATGAAAGTCTCCATGCAAGACAACAGCTGCACAGAGCTGCACACAGCTTTACACTTGAACACTCATTCATACACATGAGCCTGAAGGAATAAAAATAGCAAAACAAAGATTCAAATGAAACTGACAATACACTAGGTCAGTGTACATTAAGCAACAGAATACGCACAGTGCCCCTCCCTCTCAGACCAACAGAGGTCTGTCATCAGTCATGGCGTGAAAAAATATTTTCTGCTCCTCCGGTGTTCATAAAGAGTTTTTTTTTTATATCTTTTTTAGTGTTCCCCAGTAAATTGAGTGTTATTCAAGCAGCAGAAGCAGCATCAGCAACGCCAGCAGCTGCAGAAGCACTTTAATTGGTTTGTAATCAGACTTACAAGTCTGTTTACAAACAACTTCAGACTTCAAAGCGTTTAAACGGCTTTGATCATCAGACCTAAAAGTCTCTTTACAAACAACTTCAGACTTCAAAGTTTTTGAAAATGTTTGAACACGCATTCCATCACTTTGATGTCTGTTTTCTTCAAGCAGCAGCATTTTTTATTGAGCAAATTGTATTCTGTGTGGAATAACAGGTTGGATTTTTTTTTCTCTCTTGTTCCTCAGCTGAATCAAGACATCTATGAAAGTAAACAGTCGCATACAGATTTTGAAAAGAAAACTCATTCAACCACTTGGATTTCTTTTTTTATTGTGGTTATGGGCCTTATCTCAACAAGTTGAGATGTTGTCTTTTTTTTTGAAGGAGCATCTGTGATATCTGTGCTGACTTAGTCTGAAAGAACTCTGTTTCTCCTGTTTCTGAGCTGAATGAAAGTCTCCATGCAAGACAACAGCTGCACAGAGCTGCACACAGCTTTGCACTTGAACACTCATTCATACACATGAGCCTGAAGGAATAAACATAACAAAACAAAGATTCAAATGAAACTGACAATACACCAGGTCAGTGTACATTAAGCAACGGAATACGCAGAGTGCCCCTCCCTCTCAGACCAACAGAGAGTCGACTGTGTTCGATCGTCACCTGATATTCATCACACGGTCTGTGTCTCCACCCAGAGGCGTAATGGTGCCACTGCACATCACCAAACGCATTAGAACAAATCAACCATGCAAATGAATTGACACCACTGAAACAAGAGAGAAAATGTTTCATCAATAACTGGAATAATTTTATTAAAAAAAAAACAACAAAAAGATGTCAAAAATTATCTGCTTTAAACAGTGTGTGTGGGGGGAGTGGGGGCACTGAATTAGTGAATTCAGGAATTTGTGAAAGAAAACAAGTGACAAATACACCAGGTCAGTGTACATTAAGCAACGGAATACGCACAGTGCCCCTCCCTCTCAGACCAACAGAGGTCTGTCATCAGTCATGGCGTGAAAAAATATTTTCTGCTCCTCCTGTGTTCATAAAGAGTTTTTTTTTAAATCTTTTTTAGTGTTCCCCAGTAAATTGAGTGTTATTCAAGCAGCAGAAGCAGCATCAGCAACGCCAGCAGCTGCAGAAGCACTTTAATTGGTTTGTAATCAGACTTACAAGTCTGTTTACAAACAACTTCAGACTTCAAAGCGTTTGAACGGCTTTGATTATCAGACCTACAAGTCTGTTTACAAACAACTTCAGACTTCAAAGTTTTTGAAAATGTTTGAACACGCATTCCATCACTTTGATGTCTGTTTTCTTCAAGCAGCAGCATTTTTTATTGAGCAAATTGTATTCTGTGTGGAATAACAGGTTGGATTTTTTTTTCTCTCTTGTTCCTCAGCTTAATCAAGACATCTATGAAAGTAAACAGTCGCATACAGATTTTGAAAAGAAAACTCATTCAACCACTTGGATTTCTTTTTTTATTGTGGTTATGGGCCTTATCTCAACAAGTTGAGATGTTGTCTTTTTTTTTGAAGGAGCAGCTGTGATATCTGTGCTGACTTACTCTGAATGAACTCTGTTTCTTCTGTTTCTGAGCTGAATGAATGTCTCCATGCAAGACAACAGCTGCACAGAGCTGCACACAGCTTTGCACTTGAACACTCATTCATACACATGAGCCTGAAGGAATAAACATAGCAAAACAAAGATTCAAATGAAACTGACAATACACCAGGTCAGTGTACATTCAGCAACGGAATACGCACAGTGCTCCTCCCTCTCAGACCAACAGAGGTCTGTCATCAGTCATGGCGTGAAAAAATATTTTCTGCTCCTCCGGTGTTCATTAAGAGTTTTTTTTTATATCTTTTTTTGTGTTCCCCAGTAAATTGAGTGTTATTCGAGCAGCAGAAGCAGCATCAGCAACGCCAGCAGCTGCAGAAGCACTTCAATTGGTTTGTAATCAGACTTACAAGTCTGTTTACAAACAACTTCAGACTTCAAAGCGTTTGAACGGCTTTGATCATCAGACCTAAAAGTCTGTTTACAAACAACTTCAGACTTCAAAGTTTTTGAAAATGTTTGAACACGCATTCCATCACTTTGATGTCTGTTTTCTTCAAGCAGCAGCATTTTTTATTGAGCAAATTGTATTCTGTGTGGAATAACAGGTTGGATTTTTTTTTTCTCTCTTGTTCCTGAGCTGAATCAAGACATCTATGAAAGTAAACAGTCGCATACAGATTTTGAAAAGAAAACTCATTCAACCACTTGGATTTCTTTTTTTATTGTGGTTATGGGCCTTATCTCAACAAGTTGAGATGTTGTCTTTTTTTTTGAAGGAGCAGCTGTGATATCTGTGCTGACTTACTCTGAATGAACTCTGTTTCTTCTGTTTCTGAGCTGAATGAATGTCTCCATGCAAGACAACAGCTGCACAGAGCTGCACACAGCTTTGCACTTGAACACTCATTCATACACATGAGCCTGAAGGAATAAACATAGCAAAACAAAGATTCAAATGAAACTGACAATACACCAGGTCAGTGTACATTCAGCAACGGAATAGGCACAGTGCCCCTCCCTCTCAGACCAACAGAGGTCTGTCATCAGTCATGGCGTGAAAAAATATTTTCTGCTCCTCCCGTGTTCATAAAGAGTTTTTTTTTATATCTTTTTTAATGTTTCCCAGTAAATTGAGTGTTATCCGAGCAGCAGAAGCAGCATCAGCAACGCCAGCAGCTGCAGAAGCACTTTAATTGGTTTGTAATCAGACTTACAAGTCTGTTTACAAACAACTTCAGACTTCAAAGCGTTTGAACGGCTTTGATCATCAGACCAAAAAGTCTCTTTACAAACAACTTCAGACTTCAAAGTTTTTGAAAATGTTTGAACACGCATTCCATCACTTTGATGTCTGTTTTCTTCAAGCAGCAGCATTTTTTATTGAGCAAATTGTATTCTGTGTGGAATAACAGGTTGGATTTTTTTTTTTCTCTCTTTTCCTCTGCTGAATCAAGACATCTATGAAAGGAAACAGTCGCATACAGATTTTGAAAAGAAAACTCATTCAACCACTTGGATTTCTTTTTTTATTATGGTTATGGGCCTTATCTCAACAAGTTGAGATGTTGTCCTTTTTTTTGAAGGAGCAGCTGTGATATCTGTGCTGACTTACTCTGAATGAACTCTGTTTCTTCTGTTTCTGAGCTGAATGAATGTCTCCATGCAAGACAACAGCTGCACAGAGCTGCACACAGCTTTGCACTTGAACACTCATTCATACACATGAGCCTGAAGGAATAAACATAGCAAAACAAAGATTCAAATGAAACTGACAATACACCAGGTCAGTGTACATTGAGCAACGGAATACGCACAGTGCCCCTCCCTCTCAGACCAACAGAGGTCTGTCATCAGTCATGGCGTGAAAAAATATTTTCTGCTCCTCCTGTGTTCATAAAGAGTTTTTTTTTATATCTTTTTTAATGTTCCCCAGTAAATTGAGTGTTATTCGAGCAGCAGAAGCAGCATCAGCAACGCCAGCAGCTGCAGAAGCACTTTAATTGGTTTGTAATCAGACTTACAAGTCTGTTTACAAACAACTTCAGACTTCAAAGCGTTTGAACGGCTTTGATCATCAGACCTAAAAGTCTCTTTACAAACAACTTCAGACTTCAAAGTTTTTGAAAATGTTTGAACACGCATTCCATCACTTTGATGTCTTTTTTCTTCAAGCAGTAGCATTTTTTATTGAGCAAATTGTATTCTGTGTGGAATAACTGGTTGGATTTTTTTTTCTCTCTTTTCCTCTGCTGAATCAAGACATCTATGAAAGGAAACAGTCGCATACAGATTTTGAAAAGAAAACTCATTCAACCACTTGGATTTCTTTTTTTATTGTGGTTATGGGCCTTATCTCAACAAGCTGAGATGTTGTCTTTTTTTTTGAAGGAGCAGCTGTGATATCTGTGCTGACTTACTCTGAAAGAACTCTGTTTCTCCTGTTTCTGAGCTGAATGAAAGTCTCCATGCAAGACAACAGCTGCACAGAGCTGCACACAGCTTTACACTTGAACACTCATTCATACACATGAGCCTGAAGGAATAAAAATAGCAAAACAAAGATTCAAATGAAACTGACAATACACTAGGTCAGTGTACATTAAGCAACAGAATACGCACAGTGCCCCTCCCTCTCAGACCAACAGAGGTCTGTCATCAGTCATGGCGTGAAAAAATATTTTCTGCTCCTCCGGTGTTCATAAAGAGTTTTTTTTTTATATCTTTTTTAGTGTTCCCCAGTAAATTGAGTGTTATTCAAGCAGCAGAAGCAGCATCAGCAACGCCAGCAGCTGCAGAAGCACTTTAATTGGTTTGTAATCAGACTTACAAGTCTGTTTACAAACAACTTCAGACTTCAAAGCGTTTAAACGGCTTTGATCATCAGACCTAAAAGTCTCTTTACAAACAACTTCAGACTTCAAAGTTTTTGAAAATGTTTGAACACGCATTCCATCACTTTGATGTCTGTTTTCTTCAAGCAGCAGCATTTTTTATTGAGCAAATTGTATTCTGTGTGGAATAACAGGTTGGATTTTTTTTTCTCTCTTGTTCCTCAGCTGAATCAAGACATCTATGAAAGTAAACAGTCGCATACAGATTTTGAAAAGAAAACTCATTCAACCACTTGGATTTCTTTTTTTATTGTGGTTATGGGCCTTATCTCAACAAGTTGAGATGTTGTCTTTTTTTTTGAAGGAGCATCTGTGATATCTGTGCTGACTTAGTCTGAAAGAACTCTGTTTCTCCTGTTTCTGAGCTGAATGAAAGTCTCCATGCAAGACAACAGCTGCACAGAGCTGCACACAGCTTTGCACTTGAACACTCATTCATACACATGAGCCTGAAGGAATAAACATAACAAAACAAAGATTCAAATGAAACTGACAATACACCAGGTCAGTGTACATTAAGCAACGGAATACGCAGAGTGCCCCTCCCTCTCAGACCAACAGAGAGTCGACTGTGTTCGATCGTCACCTGATATTCATCACACGGTCTGTGTCTCCACCCAGAGGCGTAATGGTGCCACTGCACATCACCAAACGCATTAGAACAAATCAACCATGCAAATGAATTGACACCACTGAAACAAGAGAGAAAATGTTTCATCAATAACTGGAATAATTTTATTAAAAAAAAAACAACAAAAAGATGTCAAAAATTATCTGCTTTAAACAGTGTGTGTGGGGGGAGTGGGGGCACTGAATTAGTGAATTCAGGAATTTGTGAAAGAAAACAAGTGACAAATACACCAGGTCAGTGTACATTAAGCAACGGAATACGCACAGTGCCCCTCCCTCTCAGACCAACAGAGGTCTGTCATCAGTCATGGCGTGAAAAAATATTTTCTGCTCCTCCTGTGTTCATAAAGAGTTTTTTTTTAAATCTTTTTTAGTGTTCCCCAGTAAATTGAGTGTTATTCAAGCAGCAGAAGCAGCATCAGCAACGCCAGCAGCTGCAGAAGCACTTTAATTGGTTTGTAATCAGACTTACAAGTCTGTTTACAAACAACTTCAGACTTCAAAGCGTTTGAACGGCTTTGATTATCAGACCTACAAGTCTGTTTACAAACAACTTCAGACTTCAAAGTTTTTGAAAATGTTTGAACACGCATTCCATCACTTTGATGTCTGTTTTCTTCAAGCAGCAGCATTTTTTATTGAGCAAATTGTATTCTGTGTGGAATAACAGGTTGGATTTTTTTTTCTCTCTTGTTCCTCAGCTTAATCAAGACATCTATGAAAGTAAACAGTCGCATACAGATTTTGAAAAGAAAACTCATTCAACCACTTGGATTTCTTTTTTTATTGTGGTTATGGGCCTTATCTCAACAAGTTGAGATGTTGTCTTTTTTTTTGAAGGAGCAGCTGTGATATCTGTGCTGACTTACTCTGAATGAACTCTGTTTCTTCTGTTTCTGAGCTGAATGAATGTCTCCATGCAAGACAACAGCTGCACAGAGCTGCACACAGCTTTGCACTTGAACACTCATTCATACACATGAGCCTGAAGGAATAAACATAGCAAAACAAAGATTCAAATGAAACTGACAATACACCAGGTCAGTGTACATTCAGCAACGGAATACGCACAGTGCTCCTCCCTCTCAGACCAACAGAGGTCTGTCATCAGTCATGGCGTGAAAAAATATTTTCTGCTCCTCCGGTGTTCATTAAGAGTTTTTTTTTATATCTTTTTTTGTGTTCCCCAGTAAATTGAGTGTTATTCGAGCAGCAGAAGCAGCATCAGCAACGCCAGCAGCTGCAGAAGCACTTCAATTGGTTTGTAATCAGACTTACAAGTCTGTTTACAAACAACTTCAGACTTCAAAGCGTTTGAACGGCTTTGATCATCAGACCTAAAAGTCTGTTTACAAACAACTTCAGACTTCAAAGTTTTTGAAAATGTTTGAACACGCATTCCATCACTTTGATGTCTGTTTTCTTCAAGCAGCAGCATTTTTTATTGAGCAAATTGTATTCTGTGTGGAATAACAGGTTGGATTTTTTTTTTCTCTCTTGTTCCTGAGCTGAATCAAGACATCTATGAAAGTAAACAGTCGCATACAGATTTTGAAAAGAAAACTCATTCAACCACTTGGATTTCTTTTTTTATTGTGGTTATGGGCCTTATCTCAACAAGTTGAGATGTTGTCTTTTTTTTTGAAGGAGCAGCTGTGATATCTGTGCTGACTTACTCTGAATGAACTCTGTTTCTTCTGTTTCTGAGCTGAATGAATGTCTCCATGCAAGACAACAGCTGCACAGAGCTGCACACAGCTTTGCACTTGAACACTCATTCATACACATGAGCCTGAAGGAATAAACATAGCAAAACAAAGATTCAAATGAAACTGACAATACACCAGGTCAGTGTACATTCAGCAACGGAATAGGCACAGTGCCCCTCCCTCTCAGACCAACAGAGGTCTGTCATCAGTCATGGCGTGAAAAAATATTTTCTGCTCCTCCCGTGTTCATAAAGAGTTTTTTTTTATATCTTTTTTAATGTTTCCCAGTAAATTGAGTGTTATCCGAGCAGCAGAAGCAGCATCAGCAACGCCAGCAGCTGCAGAAGCACTTTAATTGGTTTGTAATCAGACTTACAAGTCTGTTTACAAACAACTTCAGACTTCAAAGCGTTTGAACGGCTTTGATCATCAGACCTAAAAGTCTCTTTACAAACAACTTCAGACTTCAAAGTTTTTGAAAATGTTTGAACACGCATTCCATCACTTTGATGTCTGTTTTCTTCAAGCAGCAGCATTTTTTATTGAGCAAATTGTATTCTGTGTGGAATAACAGGTTGGATTTTTTTTTTCTCTCTTTTCCTCTGCTGAATCAAGACATCTATGAAAGGAAACAGTCGCATACAGATTTTGAAAAGAAAACTCATTCAACCACTTGGATTTCTTTTTTTATTATGGTTATGGGCCTTATCTCAACAAGTTGAGATGTTGTCCTTTTTTTTGAAGGAGCAGCTGTGATATCTGTGCTGACTTACTCTGAATGAACTCTGTTTCTTCTGTTTCTGAGCTGAATGAATGTCTCCATGCAAGACAACAGCTGCACAGAGCTGCACACAGCTTTGCACTTGAACACTCATTCATACACATGAGCCTGAAGGAATAAACATAGCAAAACAAAGATTCAAATGAAACTGACAATACACCAGGTCAGTGTACATTGAGCAACGGAATACGCACAGTGCCCCTCCCTCTCAGACCAACAGAGGTCTGTCATCAGTCATGGCGTGAAAAAATATTTTCTGCTCCTCCTGTGTTCATAAAGAGTTTTTTTTTATATCTTTTTTAATGTTCCCCAGTAAATTGAGTGTTATTCGAGCAGCAGAAGCAGCATCAGCAACGCCAGCAGCTGCAGAAGCACTTTAATTGGTTTGTAATCAGACTTACAAGTCTGTTTACAAACAACTTCAGACTTCAAAGCGTTTGAACGGCTTTGATCATCAGACCTAAAAGTCTCTTTACAAACAACTTCAGACTTCAAAGTTTTTGAAAATGTTTGAACACGCATTCCATCACTTTGATGTCTTTTTTCTTCAAGCAGTAGCATTTTTTATTGAGCAAATTGTATTCTGTGTGGAATAACTGGTTGGATTTTTTTTTCTCTCTTTTCCTCTGCTGAATCAAGACATCTATGAAAGGAAACAGTCGCATACAGATTTTGAAAAGAAAACTCATTCAACCACTTGGATTTCTTTTTTTATTGTGGTTATGGGCCTTATCTCAACAAGCTGAGATGTTGTCTTTTTTTTTGAAGGAGCAGCTGTGATATCTGTGCTGACTTACTCTGAAAGAACTCTGTTTCTCCTGTTTCTGAGCTGAATGAAAGTCTCCATGCAAGACAACAGCTGCACAGAGCTGCACACAGCTTTACACTTGAACACTCATTCATACACATGAGCCTGAAGGAATAAACATAACAAAACAAAGATTCAAATGAAACTGACAATACACCAGGTCAGTGTACATTAAGCAACGGAATACGCAGAGTGCCCCTCCCTCTCAGACCAACAGAGAGTCGACTGTGTTCGATCGTCACCTGATATTCATCACACGGTCTGTGTCTCCACCCAGAGGCGTAATGGTGCCACTGCACATCACCAAACGCATTAGAACAAATCAACCATGCAAATGAATTGACACCACTGAAACAAGAGAGAAAATGTTTCATCAATAACTGGAATAATTTTATTAAAAAAAAAACAACAAAAAGATGTCAAAAATTATCTGCTTTAAACAGTGTGTGTGGGGGGAGTGGGGGCACTGAATTAGTGAATTCAGGAATTTGTGAAAGAAAACAAGTGACAAATACACCAGGTCAGTGTACATTAAGCAACGGAATACGCACAGTGCCCCTCCCTCTCAGACCAACAGAGGTCTGTCATCAGTCATGGCGTGAAAAAATATTTTCTGCTCCTCCTGTGTTCATAAAGAGTTTTTTTTTAAATCTTTTTTAGTGTTCCCCAGTAAATTGAGTGTTATTCAAGCAGCAGAAGCAGCATCAGCAACGCCAGCAGCTGCAGAAGCACTTTAATTGGTTTGTAATCAGACTTACAAGTCTGTTTACAAACAACTTCAGACTTCAAAGCGTTTGAACGGCTTTGATTATCAGACCTACAAGTCTGTTTACAAACAACTTCAGACTTCAAAGTTTTTGAAAATGTTTGAACACGCATTCCATCACTTTGATGTCTGTTTTCTTCAAGCAGCAGCATTTTTTATTGAGCAAATTGTATTCTGTGTGGAATAACAGGTTGGATTTTTTTTTCTCTCTTGTTCCTCAGCTTAATCAAGACATCTATGAAAGTAAACAGTCGCATACAGATTTTGAAAAGAAAACTCATTCAACCACTTGGATTTCTTTTTTTATTGTGGTTATGGGCCTTATCTCAACAAGTTGAGATGTTGTCTTTTTTTTTGAAGGAGCAGCTGTGATATCTGTGCTGACTTACTCTGAATGAACTCTGTTTCTTCTGTTTCTGAGCTGAATGAATGTCTCCATGCAAGACAACAGCTGCACAGAGCTGCACACAGCTTTGCACTTGAACACTCATTCATACACATGAGCCTGAAGGAATAAACATAGCAAAACAAAGATTCAAATGAAACTGACAATACACCAGGTCAGTGTACATTCAGCAACGGAATACGCACAGTGCTCCTCCCTCTCAGACCAACAGAGGTCTGTCATCAGTCATGGCGTGAAAAAATATTTTCTGCTCCTCCGGTGTTCATTAAGAGTTTTTTTTTATATCTTTTTTTGTGTTCCCCAGTAAATTGAGTGTTATTCGAGCAGCAGAAGCAGCATCAGCAACGCCAGCAGCTGCAGAAGCACTTCAATTGGTTTGTAATCAGACTTACAAGTCTGTTTACAAACAACTTCAGACTTCAAAGCGTTTGAACGGCTTTGATCATCAGACCTAAAAGTCTGTTTACAAACAACTTCAGACTTCAAAGTTTTTGAAAATGTTTGAACACGCATTCCATCACTTTGATGTCTGTTTTCTTCAAGCAGCAGCATTTTTTATTGAGCAAATTGTATTCTGTGTGGAATAACAGGTTGGATTTTTTTTTTCTCTCTTGTTCCTGAGCTGAATCAAGACATCTATGAAAGTAAACAGTCGCATACAGATTTTGAAAAGAAAACTCATTCAACCACTTGGATTTCTTTTTTTATTGTGGTTATGGGCCTTATCTCAACAAGTTGAGATGTTGTCTTTTTTTTTGAAGGAGCAGCTGTGATATCTGTGCTGACTTACTCTGAATGAACTCTGTTTCTTCTGTTTCTGAGCTGAATGAATGTCTCCATGCAAGACAACAGCTGCACAGAGCTGCACACAGCTTTGCACTTGAACACTCATTCATACACATGAGCCTGAAGGAATAAACATAGCAAAACAAAGATTCAAATGAAACTGACAATACACCAGGTCAGTGTACATTCAGCAACGGAATAGGCACAGTGCCCCTCCCTCTCAGACCAACAGAGGTCTGTCATCAGTCATGGCGTGAAAAAATATTTTCTGCTCCTCCCGTGTTCATAAAGAGTTTTTTTTATATCTTTTTTAATGTTTCCCAGTAAATTGAGTGTTATCCGAGCAGCAGAAGCAGCATCAGCAACGCCAGCAGCTGCAGAAGCACTTTAATTGGTTTGTAATCAGATTTACAAGTCTGTTTACAAACAACTTCAGACTTCAAAGCGTTTGAACGGCTTTGATCATCAGACCTAAAAGTCTCTTTACAAACAACTTCAGACTTCAAAGTTTTTGAAAATGTTTGAACACGCATTCCATCACTTTGATGTCTGTTTTCTTCAAGCAGCAGCATTTTTTATTGAGCAAATTGTATTCTGTGTGGAATAACAGGTTGGATTTTTTTTTTCTCTCTTTTCCTCTGCTGAATCAAGACATCTATGAAAGGAAACAGTCGCATACAGATTTTGAAAAGAAAACTCATTCAACCACTTGGATTTCTTTTTTTATTATGGTTATGGGCCTTATCTCAACAAGTTGAGATGTTGTCCTTTTTTTTGAAGGAGCAGCTGTGATATCTGTGCTGACTTACTCTGAAAGAACTCTGTTTCTCCTGTTTCTGAGCAGAATGAAAGTCTCCATGCAAGACAACAGCTGCACAGAGCTGCACACAGCTTTACACTTGAACACTCATTCATACACATGAGCCTGAAGGAATAAAAATAGCAAAACAAAGATTCAAATGAAACTGACAATACACCAGGTCAGTGTACATTCAGCAACGGAATACGCACAGTGCCCCTCCCTCTCAGACCAACAGAGGTCTGTCATCAGTCATGGCGTGAAAAAATATTTTCTGCTCCTCCGGTGTTCATAAAGAGTTTTTTTTTATATCTTTTTTAGTGTTCCCCAGTAAATTGAGTGTTATTCAAGCAGCAGAAGCAGCATCAGCAACGCCAACAACTGCAGAAGAACTTTAATTGGTTTGTAATCAGACTTACAAGTCTGTTTACAAACAACTTCAGACTTCAAAGCGTTTGAACGGCTTTGATTATCAGACCTACAAGTCTGTTTACAAACAACTTCAGACTTCAAAGTTTTTGAAAATGTTTGCACACGCATTCCATCACTTTGATGTCTGTTTTCTTCAAGCAGCAGCATTTTTTATTGAGCAAATTGTATTCTGTGTGGAATAACAGCTTGGATTTTTTTTTTCTCTCTTGTTCCTCAGCTGAATCAAGATATCTATGAAAGTAAACAGTCGCATACAGATTTTGAAAAGAAAACTCATTCAACCACTTGGATTTCTTTTTTTATTGTGGTTATGGGCCTTATCTCAACAAGTTGAGATGTTGTCTTTTTTTTTGAAGGAGCAGCTGTGATATCTGTGCTGACTTACTCTGAATGAACTCTGTTTCTCCTGTTTCTGAGCTGAATGAAAGTCTCCATGCAAGACAACAGCTGCACAGAGCTGCACACAGCTTTGCACTTGAACACTCATTCATACACATGAGCCTGAAGGAATAAACATAGCAAAACAAAGATTCAAATGAAACTGACAATACACCAGGTCAGTGTACATTGAGCAACGGAATACGCACAGTGCCCCTCCCTCTCAGACCAACAGAGGTCTGTCATCAGTCATGGCGTGAAAAAATATTTTCTGCTCCTCCTCTGTTCATAAAGAGTTTTTTTTATATCTTTTTTAGTGTTCCCCAGTAAATTGAGTGTTATTCAAGCAGCAGAAGCAGCATCAGCAACGCCAGCAGCTGCAGAAGCACTTTAATTGGTTTGTAATCAGACTTACAAGTCTGTTTACAAACAACTTCAGACTTCAAAGCGTTTGAACGGCTTTGATCATCAGACCTAAAAGTCTCTTTACAAACAACTTCAGACTTCAAAGTTTTTGAAAATGTTTGAACACGCATTCCATCACTTTGATGTCTGTTTTCTTCAAGCAGCAGCATTTTTTATTGAGCAAATTGTATTCTGTGTGGAATAACAGGTTGGATTTTTTTTTCTCTCTTGTTCCTCAGCTTAATCAAGACATCTATGAAAGTAAACAGTCGCATACAGATTTTGAAAAGAAAACTCATTCAACCACTTGGATTTCTTTTTTTATTGTGGTTATGGGCCTTATCTCAACAAGTTGAGATGTTGTCTTTTTTTTTGAAGGAGCAGCTGTGATATCTGTGCTGACTTATTCTGAATGAACTCTGTTTCTCCTGTTTCTGAGCTGAATGAAAGTCTCCATGCAAGACAACAGCTGCACAGAACTGCACACAGCTTTGCACTTGAACACTAATTCATACACATGAGCCTGAAGGAATAAAAATAGCAAAACAAAGCTTCAAATGAAACTGACAATACACCAGGTCAGTGTACATTAAGCAACGGAATACGCACAGTGCCCCTCCCTCTCAGACCAACAGAGGTCTGTCATCAGTCATGACGTGAAAAAATATTTTCTATCCTTCTGTGTTCATAAAGAGTTTTTTTTTATATCTTTTTTAGTGTTCCCCAGTAAATTGAGTGTTATTCGAGCAGCAGAAGCAGCATCAGCAACGCCAGCAGCTTCAGAAGCACTTTAATTGGTTTGTAATCAGACTTACAAGTCTGTTTACAAACAACTTCAGATTTCAAAGCGTTTGAACGGCTTTGATCATCAGACCTAAAAGTCTGTTTACAAACAACTTCAGACTTCAAAGTTTTTGAAAATGTTTGAACACGCATTCCATCACTTTGATGTCTGTTTTCTTCAAGCAGCAGCATTTTTTATTGAGCAAATTGTATTCTGTGTGGAATAACAGGTTGGATTTTTTTTTTCTCTCTTGTTCCTCAGCTGAATCAAGACATCTATGAAAGTAAACAGTCGCATACAGATTTTGAAAAGAAAACTCATTCAACCACTTGGATTTCTTTTTTTATTGTGGTTATGGGCCTTATCTCAACAAGTTGAGATGTTGTCTTTTTTTTTGAAGGAGCAGCTGTGATATCTGTGCTGACTTACTCTGAATGAACTCTGTTTCTTCTGTTTCTGAGCTGAATGAATGTCTCCATGCAAGACAACAGCTGCACAGAGCTGCACACAGCTTTGCACTTGAACACTCATTCATACACATGAGCCTGAAGGAATAAACATAGCAAAACAAAGATTCAAATGAAACTGACAATACACCAGGTCAGTGTACATTCAGCAACGGAATAGGCACAGTGCCCCTCCCTCTCAGACCAACAGAGGTCTGTCATCAGTCATGGCGTGAAAAAATATTTTCTGCTCCTCCCGTGTTCATAAAGAGTTTTTTTTATATCTTTTTTAATGTTTCCCAGTAAATTGAGTGTTATCCGAGCAGCAGAAGCAGCATCAGCAACGCCAGCAGCTGCAGAAGCACTTTAATTGGTTTGTAATCAGACTTACAAGTCTGTTTACAAACAACTTCAGACTTCAAAGCGTTTGAACGGCTTTGATCATCAGACCTAAAAGTCTCTTTACAAACAACTTCAGACTTCAAAGTTTTTGAAAATGTTTGAACACGCATTCCATCACTTTGATGTCTGTTTTCTTCAAGCAGCAGCATTTTTTATTGAGCAAATTGTATTCTGTGTGGAATAACAGGTTGGATTTTTTTTTTCTCTCTTTTCCTCTGCTGAATCAAGACATCTATGAAAGGAAACAGTCGCATACAGATTTTGAAAAGAAAACTCATTCAACCACTTGGATTTCTTTTTTTATTATGGTTATGGGCCTTATCTCAACAAGTTGAGATGTTGTCCTTTTTTTTGAAGGAGCAGCTGTGATATCTGTGCTGACTTACTCTGAAAGAACTCTGTTTCTCCTGTTTCTGAGCTGAATGAAAGTCTCCATGCAAGACAACAGCTGCACAGAGCTGCACACAGCTTTACACTTGAACACTCATTCATACACATGAGCCTGAAGGAATAAAAATAGCAAAACAAAGATTCAAATGAAACTGACAATACACCAGGTCAGTGTACATTCAGCAACGGAATACGCACAGTGCCCCTCCCTCTCAGACCAACAGAGGTCTGTCATCAGTCATGGCGTGAAAAAATATTTTCTGCTCCTCCGGTGTTCATAAAGAGTTTTTTTTTATATCTTTTTTAGTGTTCCCCAGTAAATTGAGTGTTATTCAAGCAGCAGAAGCAGCATCAGCAACGCCAACAACTGCAGAAGAACTTTAATTGGTTTGTAATCAGACTTACAAGTCTGTTTACAAACAACTTCAGACTTCAAAGCGTTTGAACGGCTTTGATCATCAGACCTACAAGTCTGTTTACAAACAACTTCAGACTTCAAAGTTTTTGAAAATGTTTGAACACGCATTCCATCACTTTGATGTCTGTTTTCTTCAAGCAGCAGCATTTTTTATTGAGCAAATTGTATTCTGTGTGGAATAACAGGTTGGATTTTTTTTTTCTCTCTTGTTCCTCAGCTTAATCAAGACATCTATGAAAGTAAACAGTCGCATACAGATTTTGAAAAGAAAACTCATTCAACCACTTGGATTTCTTTTTTTATTGTGGTTATGGGCCTTATCTCAACAAGTTGAGATGTTGTCTTTTTTTTTGAAGGAGCAGCTGTGATATCTGTGCTGACTTATTCTGAATGAACTCTGTTTCTCCTGTTTCTGAGCTGAATGAAAGTCTCCATGCAAGACAACAGCTGCACAGAACTGCACACAGCTTTGCACTTGAACACTAATTCATACAAATGAGCCTGAAGGAATAAAAATAGCAAAACAAAGCTTCAAATGAAACTGACAATACACCAGGTCAGTGTACATTAAGCAACGGAATACGCACAGTGCCCCTCCCTCTCAGACCAACAGAGGTCTGTCATCAGTCATGACGTGAAAAAATATTTTCTATCCTTCTGTGTTCATAAAGAGTTTTTTTTTATATCTTTTTTAGTGTTCCCCAGTAAATTGAGTGTTATTCGAGCAGCAGAAGCAGCATCAGCAACGCCAGCAGCTTCAGAAGCACTTTAATTGGTTTGTAATCAGACTTACAAGTCTGTTTACAAACAACTTCAGATTTCAAAGCGTTTGAACGGCTTTGATCATCAGACCTAAAAGTCTGTTTACAAACAACTTCAGACTTCAAAGTTTTTGAAAATGTTTGAACACGCATTCCATCACTTTGATGTCTGTTTTCTTCAAGCAGCAGCATTTTTTATTGAGCAAATTGTATTCTGTGTGGAATAACAGGTTGGATTTTTTTTTTCTCTCTTGTTCCTCAGCTTAATCAAGACATCTATGAAAGTAAACAGTCGCATACAGATTTTGAAAAGAAAACTCATTCAACCACTTGGATTTCTTTTTTTATTGTGGTTATGGGCCTTATCTCAACAAGTTGAGATGTTGTCTTTTTTTTTGAAGGAGCAGCTGTGATATCTGTGCTGACTTATTCTGAATGAACTCTGTTTCTCCTGTTTCTGAGCTGAATGAAAGTCTCCATGCAAGACAACAGCTGCACAGAACTGCACACAGCTTTGCACTTGAACACTAATTCATACAAATGAGCCTGAAGGAATAAAAATAGCAAAACAAAGCTTCAAATGAAACTGACAATACACCAGGTCAGTGTACATTAAGCAACGGAATACGCACAGTGCCCCTCCCTCTCAGACCAACAGAGGTCTGTCATCAGTCATGACGTGAAAAAATATTTTCTATCCTTCTGTGTTCATAAAGAGTTTTTTTTTATATCTTTTTTAGTGTTCCCCAGTAAATTGAGTGTTATTCGAGCAGCAGAAGCAGCATCAGCAACGCCAGCAGCTTCAGAAGCACTTTAATTGGTTTGTAATCAGACTTACAAGTCTGTTTACAAACAACTTCAGATTTCAAAGCGTTTGAACGGCTTTGATCATCAGACCTAAAAGTCTGTTTACAAACAACTTCAGACTTCAAAGTTTTTGAAAATGTTTGAACACGCATTCCATCACTTTGATGTCTGTTTTCTTCAAGCAGCAGCATTTTTTATTGAGCAAATTGTATTCTGTGTGGAATAACAGGTTGGATTTTTTTTTTCTCTCTTGTTCCTCAGCTTAATCAAGACATCTATGAAAGTAAACAGTCGCATACAGATTTTGAAAAGAAAACTCATTCAACCACTTGGATTTCTTTTTTTATTGTGGTTATGGGCCTTATCTCAACAAGTTGAGATGTTGTCTTTTTTTTTGAAGGAGCATCTGTGATATCTGTGCTGACTTAGTCTGAAAGAACTCTGTTTCTCCTGTTTCTGAGCTGAATGAAAGTCTCAATGCAAGACAACAGCTGCACAGAGCTGCACACAGCTTTGCACTTGAACACTCATTCATACACATGAGCCTGAAGGAATAAACATAGCAAAACAAAGATTCAAATGAAACTGACAATACACCAGGTCAGTGTACATTAAGCAACGGAATACGCACAGTGCCCCTCCCTCTCAGACCAACAGAGGTCTGTCATCAGTCATGGCGTGAAAAAATATTTTCTGCTCCTCCTCTGTTCATAAAGAGTTTTTTTTATATCTTTTTTAGTGTTCCCCAGTAAATTGAGTGTTATTCAAGCAGCAGAAGCAGCATCAGCAACGCCAGCAGCTGCAGAAGCACTTTAATTGGTTTGTAATCAGACTTACAAGTCTGTTTACAAACAACTTCAGACTTCAAAGCGTTTGAACGGCTTTGATCATCAGACCTAATAGTCTCTTTACAAACAACTTCAGACTTCAAAGTTTTTGAAAATGTTTGAACACGCATTCCATCACTTTGATGTCTGTTTTCTTCAAGCAGCAGCATTTTTTATTGAGCAAATTGTATTCTGTGTGGAATAACAGGTTGGATTTTTTTTTTCTCTCTTGTTCCTCAGCTTAATCAAGACATCTATGAAAGTAAACAGTCGCATACAGATTTTGAAAAGAAAACTCATTCAACCACTTGGATTTCTTTTTTTATTGTGGTTATGGGCCTTATCTCAACAAGTTGAGATGTTGTCTTTTTTTTTGAAGGAGCAGCTGTGATATCTGTGCTGACTTATTCTGAATGAACTCTGTTTCTCCTGTTTCTGAGCTGAATGAAAGTCTCCATGCAAGACAACAGCTGCACAGAACTGCACACAGCTTTGCACTTGAACACTAATTCATACAAATGAGCCTGAAGGAATAAAAATAGCAAAACAAAGCTTCAAATGAAACTGACAATACACCAGGTCAGTGTACATTAAGCAACGGAATACGCACAGTGCCCCTCCCTCTCAGACCAACAGAGGTCTGTCATCAGTCATGACGTGAAAAAATATTTTCTATCCTTCTGTGTTCATAAAGAGTTTTTTTTTATATCTTTTTTAGTGTTCCCCAGTAAATTGAGTGTTATTCGAGCAGCAGAAGCAGCATCAGCAACGCCAGCAGCTTCAGAAGCACTTTAATTGGTTTGTAATCAGACTTACAAGTCTGTTTACAAACAACTTCAGATTTCAAAGCGTTTGAACGGCTTTGATCATCAGACCTACAAGTCTCTTTACAAACAACTTCAGACTTCAAAGTTTTTGAAAATGTTTGAACACGCATTCCATCACTTTGATGTCTGTTTTCTTCAAGCAGCAGCATTTTTTATTGAGCAAATTGTATTCTGTGTGGAATAACAGGTTGGATTTTTTTTTTCTCTCTTGTTCCTCAGCTTAATCAAGACATCTATGAAAGTAAACAGTCGCATACAGATTTTGAAAAGAAAACTCATTCAACCACTTGGATTTCTTTTTTTATTGTGGTTATGGGCCTTATCTCAACAAGTTGAGATGTTGTCTTTTTTTTTGAAGGAGCATCTGTGATATCTGTGCTGACTTAGTCTGAAAGAACTCTGTTTCTCCTGTTTCTGAGCTGAATGAAAGTCTCAATGCAAGACAACAGCTGCACAGAGCTGCACACAGCTTTGCACTTGAACACTCATTCATACACATGAGCCTGAAGGAATAAACATAGCAAAACAAAGATTCAAATGAAACTGACAATACACCAGGTCAGTGTACATTAAGCAACGGAATACGCACAGTGCCCCTCCCTCTCAGACCAACAGAGGTCTGTCATCAGTCATGGCGTGAAAAAATATTTTCTGCTCCTCCTGTGTTCATAAAGAGTTTTTTTTTTATATCTTTTTTAGTGTTCCCCAGTAAATTGAGTGTTATTCAAGCAGCAGAAGCAGCATCAGCAACGCCAGCAGCTGCAGAAGCACTTTAATTGGTTTGTAATCAGACTTACAAGTCTGTTTACAAACAACTTCAGACTTCAAAGTGTTTGAACGGCTTTGATCATCAGACCTAACAGTCTGTTTACAAACAACTTCAGACTTCAAAGTTTTTAAAAATGTTTGCACACGCATTCCATCACTTTGATGTCTGTTTTCTTCAAACAGCAGCATTTTTTTATTGAGCAAATTGTATTCTGTGTGGAATAACAGGTTGGATTTTTTTTTTCTCTCTTGTTCCTGAGCTGAATCAAGACATCTATGAAAGTAAACAGTCGCATACAGATTTTGAAAAGAAAACTCATTCAACCACTTGGATTTCTTTTTTTATTGTGGTTATGGGCCTTATCTCAACAAGTTGAGATGTTGTCTTTTTTTTTGAAGGAGCAGCTGTGATATCTGTGCTGACTTATTCTGAATGAACTCTGTTTCTCCTGTTTCTGAGCTGAATGAAAGTCTCCATGCAAGACAACAGCTGCACAGAACTGCACACAGCTTTGCACTTGAACACTCATTCATACAAATGAGCCTGAAGGAATAAAAATAGCAAAACAAAGCTTCAAATGAAACTGACAATACACCAGGTCAGTGTACATTAAGCAACGGAATACGCACAGTGCCCCTCCCTCTCAGACCAACAGAGGTCTGTCATCAGTCATGGCGTGAAAAAATATTTTCTGCTCCTCCTGTGTTCATAAAGAGTTTTTTTTTTATATCTTTTTTAGTGTTCCCCAGTAAATTGAGTGTTATTCAAGCAGCAGAAGCAGCATCAGCAACGCCAGCAGCTGCAGAAGCACTTTAATTGGTTTGTAATCAGACTTACAAGTCTGTTTACAAACAACTTCAGACTTCAAAGTGTTTGAACGGCTTTGATCATCAGACCTAACAGTCTGTTTACAAACAACTTCAGACTTCAAAGTTTTTAAAAATGTTTGCACACGCATTCCATCACTTTGATGTCTGTTTTCTTCAAACAGCAGCATTTTTTTATTGAGCAAATTGTATTCTGTGTGGAATAACAGGTTGGATTTTTTTTTTCTCTCTTGTTCCTGAGCTGAATCAAGACATCTATGAAAGTAAACAGTCGCATACAGATTTTGAAAAGAAAACTCATTCAACCACTTGGATTTCTTTTTTTATTGTGGTTATGGGCCTTATCTCAACAAGTTGAGATGTTGTCTTTTTTTTTGAAGGAGCAGCTGTTATATCTGTGCTGACTTACTCTGAAAGAACTCTGTTTCTCCTGTTTCTGAGCTGAATGAAAGTCTCCATGCAAGACAACAGCTGCACACAGCTGCACACAGCTTTACACTTGAACACTCATTCATACACATGAGCCTGAAGGAATAAACATAGCAAAACAAAGATTCAAATTAAACTGACAATACACCAGGTCAGTGTACATTAAGCAATGGAATACACACAGTGCCCCTCCCTCTCAGACCAACAGAGGTCTGTCATCAGTCATGGCATAAAAAAAATATTTTCTGCTCCTCCTGTGTTCATAAAGATTTTTTTTTTTTATATCTTTTTTAGTGTTCCCCAGTAAATTGAGTGTTATTCAAGAAGCAGAAGCAGCATCAGCAACGCCAGCAGCTGCAGAAGGGTTAGGGTAAGGGTAAGGGTTAGAGTTAGGGTTAGGTGAAGACAAAATGGACACTGTACATGGTAAGCCATGGTTAGGAAAAGCACGGTCCTTCCGGGAGCCATGCCAGGCCTAGGCTCCCCGCCCTTTGGTTTTTCCCACCACCCGAAGGTGGTGGGGGATGCAAAAATTGGACATAAATGCCGTGAAAAATGAAGATCGGGTCGTGGCGCAACGTTTCGACCTGTTGAGGTCTTCCTCAGGCGCTCACCGGTCTTGGGGCTTGGAGCAGACTGCCGATTGTGGCATATTGACTGCTCTTTGGGGCTGTGGCAGCTCCCTCTCTCGCCTCCATTCTTCCGTCCTCACACTTCATCCCTCTCGCTCTGCTTTTCGCTTGTTCTGTTCTTTGTTGTTTTTCGCTCATGTGCGTTTTTCTTATGTACCCTTGTATGTCCTTTGTAATTATCAATTTAGATTTTATTAAATTCCCTTGTTTTTATCCCAATTTGTCCCATCACTAATTGTTATGTAGTACTTATGTGTTGTATTTTATGTTTTGTATTTGTGTGCCAATTATTTCTAATTATGTGTTATTTATTTCTCCCACAGGTTGCAGTTTATCGTCGTGCCCAGGACGGAGTCGGATTGGGAAGTATTAGGTAGGTTTAATTTGTTTTATAATTTGTTGTTGTATATTAATTTGTTTAATTTTTCTTCCCCCAGGTTGCAGTTTTACGTCGTGCCCAGGACGAAGCCGGTTTGGTAGGTAAGGTAAGTAATTTAGTCCCTTTGTCTTTCTCTTTCCTCTTTCCTTTTCTCTTCCTGTCGTCCGTTTCCTTTCCGTTTCCTCTTGACCTTTGACCTTTCCTCCTCCTCCTTCCTTTTTCCTTCAGCGTCAGAGGGGAGTGGTTAGGTTTAGGGTTCAGGAATTGGGCGGGGATTAGGGTTAGGGTAAGGGTAAGGGTTAGGGTTAGGATTAGGGTAAGGGTTAGGGTTAGGGTTAGGGTAGGGTTAGGGTTAGGGTTAGGACGAGGGAAGAAGGGCCTCCCCCTATTGGAGGAGGCCGGTGCTCTCTCCGTCCCCCTGCCGGATCTCCCGTACCCCTGATCCCGTTGTTGGGGGCGGGAGTCTTTACGGCGTTTGCCGTAACGGACCTCCGTCCACTCCATGAATTGTATGAAAGGTAAGTATGTATTTATTGTGTGAGTGTGTTCCAGGTGAGTATGTATTTATTGTTTGTGTTGTCCAGGTAAGTATGTATTTATTGTTATTTATTGTATGATTGTGTTCAGGTAAGTATGTATTGATAGTATGAATGTATTTATTCAATAATGAAATGTATAATTTATTAGTATATTTATTATTATTTATTAGTTTATTTATTTATTAATCAGAATATATCTATTAATAAACAAACAAAAAAACAAAAACAATAAACAACGAAAGAAGGTGTGCCAAAATAAACAAAGAAAACACGACGTTTCGGCCGATAAACAGGCCTTCATCAGGTGTAGGCACACTAAAAATAATGATGTGCTCTCTTCGAGAGCTGGAGCAATAATGAGCCTCTGCTCCAAATGCTCCTTTATATAATGAGCGCTTTTTTAACGCTTTTTTTATTTAACGCTTTTGAACGGTTTTTTAATTAACGCTTTTTTAACAGTTTTTTAACACTTTTTTAATTAAATTTTTGCTCTCTTTTTATACATTTAAATCTTTTTAACTTTTTAATTGTTTTTAATAGTTTTTATCTTTTTTTGTACATTTTATCAGTTTTTTTAATTTTTTTGTAATATTTTTTATTTTTATATATTTTTTATTTTTTTAGGAAATGATGAGATGATAGACAGGTTAAGTTTAGGATAGGATAGAATAGTGGTTAAGTTTAGGATAGGATAGAATAGTGGTTAGGGTTAGGGTTAGGGTAAGGTTGCGGAAGTAGTTTCCCCTTCCATAGGAAGGGGAAGGAGCTCTGGCCCTCCCGCCATAGCGGTCGCCGTCCCGCCGGGTCCCTCCATAAAAGTAGGGGGGACGCTGTCCCCGCCGATTGTTGCGGTGGACTGTTGTCCAACTGTCCGCCATCAGGTAAGTGGTAAGTATTTATTTATTGTATATTTATTTCTGTATTTATTAATTGTGTATTTATATAATATTGTGTCTTAATCAACTTATTTATTTATTTATACTATTTATTTATTTATGTATAATATTTATTTATTTATTTATTAATAAAAACAAAAATAAAAACAAAAATAAACAACAAACAAAGGAAGTGTGCCAACTGAAACGACGTTTCGACCCTCCTCTGGGTCTTCCTCAGGTTTCTGTGGCACAAAAAAACTGAATGCAGCTGCTAAATAGAGGCGATGTTGCTCTCTCGAAGTCTGGAACTGAAATGAGGCTTCTAACTGCTGCTGTTCTAATTTAACAAAAAAAGCGATGAACGCTATTGCACTTTTGCACTTTATAAATTAGATAGAAAATAGGTAAATCCCAATGGATTCTTAATGTAATTGAACTTTATGAACTGTTTTTAATGTTTTAATAGTTATAAAATAGTTTTTTAGCGTTTTAATGTTTTTAAATTGTTTTTAATAAGATTTTGTATTTTTGTATTTTTTTAATGTTTTTATTTTTTTCTTAAATTTTTAATTGTTCTTAATAATGTTTTTAAGTGTTTTTAATCACGTTTTTAATGTTTTTAAGATTTTATTCATGTTTTTAAGCTTTTTTAAGATTTTTTTGGATTTTTAATGTTTTTAATAATACATATACACAAATTAAGGTTAGAAATAATACAAAGGTTAGGGTTATGATTAGGATTGGAAATAGGGCCAAATTAGGGTTAGGTTTAGGGATCAAATTAAGCTACGGTTAGGGTTAGAACTAGGATCAAATTAGGGTTAGGGTTAGAATTGGGGCCAAATTAGGGTTAGGTTTAGGGTTCAGATTAGGGTAAGGGTTAGGGTTAGGGTTAGGGTTAGGTTAAGGAAAGAAGGTTTCCCCCAATTGGAGAAAACCAGTTGCACTCTCCGCTACAGAGCGCGATCCGGGTAGGCCTCCAAGCCCTTAAGTGGTTCCCACCACCCTAAAGTGGTGGGGTTTCCAAAAATTATACATATCTTGTATTGTATGTAAAGATGGCGTTCGCGCAACGTTTCGGCCTTAAAAGGCCTTCATCAGTCGCTGGCCATCTGGTGGAGCTGGCTGCCTGAATGGCTTAAGCCGCTCAAAAATTGGCCCGTGCACTGTTTGCACCTCCCTTCCCAATTTAAGTCGAATTAATGTTTTACTTGTGCTTTATATGGCTTTTTCCAAATTAATGAATTTATTTGTTTCCCAATTTCTTTCAGGTTGCATTTTAACGTCGTGCCCAGGACGGTGAGGTGAGTATGTCCAATTAGTGTTTGTTGTGTCTTCTTTATGAGTTTATTAATTTCTCTTTCCTCTCTTTTTTTCAGGTGTCCAATTAAGGTAGGTAAGGTAAGTATCCTTCTTTCCTCCTTTTTCTTCTTCCTCTATCCTTTTTCTTCCTTTCTTCCTTTCCATCCCGGTCTTCTTCCTCCCTCTTCTTTTCTGTTCTTCCATTGTTTCTCTTTTCTTCCTCCAGTCTTCCTTTCTCCTCTTCCGTTCAACTATCCACTGTCTCTTCCGGATCCTTCTCCTTAGCCGCACTAATCGTTGTCCTTCTTCTTTTTCTAGATTCTTCTCCAAGGCCTCATCGAGTTTCCCGCCTTGCTCAGGATCATCTCCCCCCACCCCCCATCCCCATATGAGCGCTGATTAGCGGTACGTATATAACGGCTCTACTGGACTCCGTCTACAGTGGCCTTTCATTATATGAGCTCAACCGGTATAATTCTTCGGCGGCTATAGAAAATTGCGATGATTGAGAAAATGGCTTAGAAGAAACTGATGGGCTTAGATTAGGCTTTCGAAATTAAAAATGGCCTCCAATCGGGGCCCAGGCTAGGCTTTAGGACAGAGAACAGGGTAGGACGGGAATTAAATACGGGATAGAGCTGGGGTTAAGGGAATAATTGAAGTGGATAGACACAGACAGGGGTTAGGTTTAGACGTTGTAAAGGGGTTATGGTTAGGGTTAGGGTTAGATCCAAATTAGTGGGTTAAGTTTAGGCGTCCAGTCGAATTGGTTAGGGTTAGGGTTAGGGTTAGGATAGGGTTAGGGTTAGATCCAAATTAGTGGGTTAGGGTTAGGGTAAGGGTTAGGGTTAGGGTTAGGGTTAGGGTAAGGGTTAGGGTTAGGGTTAGGGTAGGGTTAGGGTTAGGGTTAGGGTAAGGGTTAGGGTTAGGGTTAGGGTAGGGTTAGGGTTAGGGTTAGGGTTAGGGTAAGGGTTAGGGTAGGGTTAGGGTTAGGGTTAGGGTAAGGGTTAGGGTTAGGGGTTAGGGTAGGGTTAGGGTTAGGGTTAGGGGTTAGGGTTAGGGTTAGGGTAAGGGTTAGGGTTAGGGTTAGGGTAGGGTTAGGGTTAGGGTAGGGTTAGGGTTAGGGTTAGGGTAAGGGTTAGGGTTAGGGTAGGGTTAGGGTTAGGGTTAGGGTAAGGGTTAGGGTTAGGGTTAGGGTAGGGTTAGGGTTAGGGTTAGGGGTTAGGGTTAGGGTTAGGGTTAGGGTAAGGGTTAGGGTTAGGGTAAGGGTTAGGGTTAGGGTTAGGGTTAGGTGCAGAATTAGGTCTCCACCCCCTCCAAGACGGGGTAGAAAAAGCACTGTCCGTCCACCTGGTGCCTCCCCTCCACTGGTCCCGCCGTTGATCGGGCTGTCTTCTGCGGCGGCCATAGCGCACCTCAGTCCATCCGCCGTCATCCATCTGCACTGTGCACTTTATTTTTGTTTGTCTGTAATTCTATGTTAAATTATATCAAAAATGTGTGTGTGTGTGTGTGTGTGTGTGTGCGCGTGTGTGTGCGTGGTGTGTGAAAAAAAATTCTAAAAAGACCTCTGCAAAAAATACCAGGACAAGGTCGTCCGTAAAAGAAAATCTCTATTTATTAAACAAATCGAAATTCAAATACAAAAAATGCAAACTGTGCAATACACAATTCAAAAACAAAAAGTCAAAAAACAAACAAAAAACAAAAAACAAAAACCAAAAAACAAAAAGTGTGCCCTCGCGACGTTTCGGCCCAGAGACGGGCCTTCTTCAGGCTGGCACACAATAAAGAAAAAAGGTTCTAGGCTAAGGCTAGCAACCTTGATGCTGAAAATAAAACTTGCTCACTGGAGGTGTTATCCATTCAAAGATCCAAGCCGGAATGAGCTCTCCAAAACCGGAGCTTCTATTTATACTCTATCGCTTTTTTTTAAATATATTCGCTTTTTTCGGTAATTTTTAAATCGTCATCGCTTATCGCTTTTTAAACAAAGAAACATAAAATACATAAAATATATATATTTCTTAGCTTGTACAATCATGAATTATATGAAAAATATCATTTTTTAATATTTTAACATTTTTAAATTTTTTAACATTTTTAAATTTTTTAACATTTTTAAATTTTTATACTTTTTTTAGAATTTTTAAGTGTTTTTAAATTTTTATGTGTTCTTAAGTTTTATATGTGTTTTTAATCTTAATCAATTATTTATCAAATGTTAATTAGGGTTAAGGTCAAAATCACAGTCAAATGCATATTGCGTGGTGAGAGAAAGGTCAAAGGTCAGATTTAAACTAAAGTCAGGGTCAATAAAAATACAAAATAGGGATTCCAGAGATTAAGTTTAGGGCCAAATCAGGTAATGATTAGGGTTAAAGACAAGTTAAATTTAGGGCCAGATTACGTAATGGTTAGGGTTAGAGACAGGTTAAGTTTAGGGCCAGATTCAGTAATGGTTAGGGTTAGAGACAGGTTAAGTTTAGGGCCAGATTAAGTAATGGTTAGGGTTAGAGACAGGTTAAGTTTAGGGCCAGATTAAGTGATTGTTAGGGTTAGAGACAGGTTAAGTTTAGGGCCAGATTAAGTGATGGTTAGGGTTAGAGACAGGTTAAGTTTAGGGCCAGATTAAGTGATTGTTAGGGTTATAGACAGGTTAAGTTTAGGGCCAGATTCAGTAATGGTTAGGGTTAGAGACAGGTTAAGTTTAGGGCCAGATTAAGTGATGGTTAGGGTTAGGGACAGGTTAAGTTTAGGGCCAGATTAAGTGATGTTAGGGTTAGAGACAGGTTAAGTTTAGGGCCAGATTAAGTGATGGTTAGGGTTAGAGACAGGTTAAGTTTAGGGCCAGATTCAGTAATGGTTAGGGTTAGAGACAGGTTAAGTTTAGGGCCAGATTAAGTGATGGTTAGGGTTAGAGACAGGTTAAGTTTAGGGCCAGATTCAGTAATGGTTAGGGTTAGAGACAGGTTAAGTTTAGGGCCAGATTAAGTGATGGTTAGGGTTAGAGACAGGTTAAGTTTAGGGCCAGATTCAGTAATGGTTAGGGTTAGAGACAAGTTAAGTTTAGGGCCAGATTAGTCTATGGTTAGGATTAGGAAAATTAGGTTTAGGGCCAGATCAAAATGGTTAGGGACAGATTAGGTTTCAAGCAAGATCAGAAACATCAAAATTAAGGCTTCATATTCAAACCATGTGGTTCCCTAGTTCCCAACAGGTAAATCCACCTCCTCTCAACCTTCCGCCGTTCCCAGTCCGTCCAGATGTCGCTCCTCTGCAACCCGGCCATCCTCAAGGAATCCCACCCATGCAATAAAAAATGTTGAACCACTAATGTCTGTAATTCCTGCTTGTTCTTCACATTATATCTGTGTTGCGTCAACCGCATAGACAAAGAATTCTTGCTTTCACCCACATATTTCAAATTACATTTCACACAAAATAAAACATACACACAATTACAAGACCTCATTGAGAATGATTGTGACACTCTAAACACAGTTTTTTCTTTTGAATTTTCAATAAACCTCAACCTGGAAAATTGTGCCATAGAACGTAGTGGTTTTTTAACTTGTAAAGATGGCAGTTTAGCAAAAACCAAAAGATCTTTCAGATTAGCATTCCTTCGAAAGGCCGAAAGTACCCTACAATTAGGAAAACACTCTGGACCCTTAACATTTTTGAAATTGTTTTTCCACATACCATCCAGGGCCTTACTCACAGAATCAAAAGTAGAAATTAAAGGAATCAAATCCCCTCCATCCTTCCGCTGGCGCAGTCTAAAATTCCTCAAACATTTTTTCAAAAATTGCCTCGAATACCCTCGTTTTCGTAAAGATTTGAAAAGAATTGAAACCGCTTCCCCAAAATCTTCTTCCCTCGTACAAATCCTGTAAAACCTCAAAAGTTGGGATTTCACCAATCCTGCAAAGGTATGTTTTGGGTGGAAACTTGACTTAAACAACAAAGCATGTAGATCAGTTTTTTTGAAATGAACTTTTACATCCAAACGATTCGTTTTTTCAAAATCTTTGCCCTTAAACACTGTGGTGTCTAAAAAATCAATAGACTGTGAATTAATCTCCGCCTCCAATTGGATGGACGGATCATGATCATTCAAAACAGACAAAAATTCCCCAAATTCCTTCTCCGATCCCTCCCAAATTCCCCACACATCATCCAAATACCTGAAATAGTACAAGGGTTTTTTCAAACATTTCAAAAACACTTCCTCTTCCCAAATAGACAGAAAAATATTTGCATACGCTGGAGCAAATCGTTTTCCCATTGCCGTTCCTTTAATCTGCAGGTAAAATTGTCCATCAAACATGAAATCATTACGCTTTAAATTAATGTCCAAAAGTTGCAATAGTTCTTCATCCGGCCTCTTGGGGTCAGGATACCTTTCAAAAATCCTTTTCACCGCATCCATTCCAGCCTCAATATCAATGTTCGTGTACAAACTAGCAACATCCATAGAAAAGAAATAAAATTTGGAAGGGATCTCAAGATTTTTAATCAACTCAATAAAATGATACGTGTCCTTCACAAAAGATGGATGTCTATTTGACAAAGGGTTGAGATAAAAATCCAAAAATTCAGCTGTGAAATATGTCTCACTCCCGCAATCCGAAACTATCGGTCTGCCCTTAGGAATTTTAAAAGGAACAGTCCATGTTTTTGGATCTTTATGAATTTTTGGGAGAGTATAGAACCTCCGTTCTCTGGGTTGCAGATCCCCTTTTAAATATTGAAATTGTTTAGCATTTATGAATTTTTTCTTTTTAAGTTTCATCAAAACATCATGAACTAAAGGAATTGTTTCCATGAATATAGGTTTATCCAATTTTTTATAATACATGAAATCATTTAATTGTCTTTCAATTTCAAAAATGTATTGCTCGCGGTCCATGATGACAACTGCCGAACCTTTGTCGGCCGGCTTGATTACGATATGTTTTAACCTTTTTAATTCTCGCAACGCATGAATTTCTTCTGTTTTTAAATTTTTAATTTCGCTCAATGAATTATAATTATATTTAAATATTTTTAAGTCTTTTTTAATTAAATCTCTAATTTCTGGGGAAATGTCTGTTAACGAGGGTGTCCAATTAGAAACTCCCGTAAAGGGTCTTTTTTTCGTGGGTGTCGACTTTTTAAAGTAATCAATTAGTTTAATTTTACGATGATATGATTGCAAATCAAATTGTAATTGTGCTCTGTGGTCTCTACCTCTAATAGGGGAAGGTACAAAGGTCAAACCTTTACTCAAAAGGTCACTTTGTGACCTAGACAATTTAAAATATTGCGAAAGAACCACCACATTCTGAGAAGACAGCGACGGTGACTCATCACCCCCTTCTGGTGGTAGCCTTACAGGGGAGGCCAGTTTAACTCCCTCCACCAATGTTGAAACATGGCCTTACCCGTATTCTCAGTCCAGTGGATGTCGTCGGTCTCCGTCTGGAAAAGATGACGTGGCAGAGGCGAGATGAATCCCATGTTCCTTTTGACATGGTCGTTGAGGGTCTGCAGGTTGAGTTGCTCCTCCATGGGAAGGTTGGTCGAGAAATTGATCAGCGGGATCCAAACTTCCGCGTAGGGAAACTTCTTCTTTGCTGACCTGACCGCTCCCTGCAGGTTCTTGATCGTCGTCTCCCTGGACTTGTTCTCCCTGGAATTAATTCCAAAGGCCAACACGATCTTTTCCACCATCACCTCCCTGGGTGGACAGGCCTTCTCGATCAGGGCCTGGGCATGGCGGAAGTGTCCTCCTGGAAAAGCATCGATCTGTAGATCTTCACAAGAGTGGACCGGAAGTCTACTCAAGTTGGAATCCCCCATAAGAACCCACTTCTTCTCAATCACAAGGTTCCAGTCTGTAAGTTTCCGCTGAGTGATCATATGCCTTCTAGGTTGGTACTTCCCACGACTAAAATCTGTAAGGACGCTGGGTAGGCCTGTCTCGTCGTCGTCCTCTAGGCTCCGATGAACCCGGACGACATGTTGGATTGGTGAGTAGATCCTCTGGCCTGAGGACTCTGAGTACAGAATTGGACTTTGGACCAAACTGGGATCCTGGACTGCAGAATCCCCCTCGATCACTTCGTCTATCGTCACCAGACCCGAAAACGGTCCTCGGGGCGAGTCTTGGCCGGACCTTTCTTCCAACGGCGCCCAGGCAATAAGGTCTGATTCGTCCTGTCGTAGAGGAACATCTTCCTCCCTCAGGACAACCCCTCGTGTCTTCCTTTGAACCCGCCTCTGTTGACGGGGAACCTGGAAGGAAGGGAGCTCCCATTCCTCATCCTCACTGTCTTGAGCGGGTGTCGATGTAGTCATCCTGACTGCTGACCTGACCGCTAGTCGTCCTTTGTTCGGACCCCTCGTTGGGTGTGACGGTAGGGGTCCCTCCTGAGGTCTCACACGCTGTTGAGGCTCCCCTCGAGTTGTTTGGGCCGTCGTGAAGGTCCTCTCTGGCGACTGTGCCCGTGGTTGTGCGTCCTGGTCATCCGTAGCGACCACCCGCGACGCAATGAGGGCCTCTGCGTGGTCGATGGCATCACGGGTCAGGCGTGGCAGGTTTCGTCTGGCCCATCTGACGGAAACCTGAAAGGCCATCCTCCAGTCTGGAACCAGGAGATCGTCCAGTTCTTCAAGGGCTTTATCCAAGCCCTCCTTGTAATGGTCCATCAGGATGGTAAGGGTATTGTACCCCCAGTTTTCTGCATTACCTTGAATCATTTGCATAGTCTGGGGTGTAGGGCACGCTGGTTTTATCATGTTGGTTAATTCCTCCACCATTCTGGAAATCATCAGGGGTCCTTCCTTCCCTGGTTTCGGAGCGACGTTCTGCAAATGGTGCACCATCTTGATGCACACAAACATTTTTTTGAAGAGTCGTCGGAGCTCTGCATCAGCTGGTTGACGCAGGACGTCATCTGCTTCCCTGCCTTGCGGAGACACTTGACGGGAACTTGGTCTTGGGTCCTCCCGACGAAAACCTCTGGAGTGGTCGATAGAGGGTCTGGGTCCAGCAAAGCGGGAGAACCTGGGTGGAGGCGCGGGCCGGCTAGGTGCAGAATTAGGTCTCCACCCCCTCCAAGACGGGGTAGAAAAAGCACTGTCCGTCCACCTGGTGCCTCCCCTCCACTGGTCCCGCCGTTGATCGGGCTGTCTTCTGCGGCGGCCATAGCGCACCTCAGTCCATCCGCCGTCATCCATCTGCACTGTGCACTTTATTTTTGTTTGTCTGTAATTCTATGTTAAATTATATCAAAAATGTGTGTGTGTGTGTGTGTGTGTGTGCGCGTGTGTGTGCGTGGTGTGTGAAAAAAAATTCTAAAAAGACCTCTGCAAAAAATACCAGGACAAGGTCGTCCGTAAAAGAAAATCTCTATTTATTAAACAAATCGAAATTCAAATACAAAAAATGCAAACTGTGCAATACACAATTCAAAAACAAAAAGTCAAAAAACAAACAAAAAACAAAAAACAAAAACCAAAAAACAAAAAGTGTGCCCTCGCGACGTTTCGGCCCAGAGACGGGCCTTCTTCAGGCTGGCACACAATAAAGAAAAAAGGTTCTAGGCTAAGGCTAGCAACCTTGATGCTGAAAATAAAACTTGCTCACTGGAGGTGTTATCCATTCAAAGATCCAAGCCGGAATGAGCTCTCCAAAACCGGAGCTTCTATTTATACTCTATCGCTTTTTTTTAAATATATTCGCTTTTTTCGGTAATTTTTAAATCGTCATCGCTTATCGCTTTTTAAACAAAGAAACATAAAATACATAAAATATATATATTTCTTAGCTTGTACAATCATGAATTATATGAAAAATATCATTTTTTAATATTTTAACATTTTTAAATTTTTTAACATTTTTAAATTTTTTAACATTTTTAAATTTTTATACTTTTTTTAGAATTTTTAAGTGTTTTTAAATTTTTATGTGTTCTTAAGTTTTATATGTGTTTTTAATCTTAATCAATTATTTATCAAATGTTAATTAGGGTTAAGGTCAAAATCACAGTCAAATGCATATTGCGTGGTGAGAGAAAGGTCAAAGGTCAGATTTAAACTAAAGTCAGGGTCAATAAAAATACAAAATAGGGATTCCAGAGATTAAGTTTAGGGCCAAATCAGGTAATGATTAGGGTTAAAGACAAGTTAAATTTAGGGCCAGATTACGTAATGGTTAGGGTTAGAGACAGGTTAAGTTTAGGGCCAGATTCAGTAATGGTTAGGGTTAGAGACAGGTTAAGTTTAGGGCCAGATTAAGTAATGGTTAGGGTTAGAGACAGGTTAAGTTTAGGGCCAGATTAAGTGATTGTTAGGGTTAGAGACAGGTTAAGTTTAGGGCCAGATTAAGTGATGGTTAGGGTTAGAGACAGGTTAAGTTTAGGGCCAGATTAAGTGATTGTTAGGGTTATAGACAGGTTAAGTTTAGGGCCAGATTCAGTAATGGTTAGGGTTAGAGACAGGTTAAGTTTAGGGCCAGATTAAGTGATGGTTAGGGTTAGGGACAGGTTAAGTTTAGGGCCAGATTAAGTGATGTTAGGGTTAGGGTTAGGGTTAGGGTTAGGGTTAGGTTAGGGTTAGGGTTAGGGTAAGGGTTAGGGTTAGGGTTAGGGTTAGGGTAGGGTTAGGGTTAGGGTTAGGGTTAGGGTAGGGTTAGGGTTAGGGTTAGGGTTAGGGGTAGGGTTAGGGTTAGGGTTAGGGTAAGGGTTAGGGTTAGGGTTAGGGTTAGGGTAGGGTTAGGGTTAGGGTTAGGTTTGAGATAAAGAGTTCTCCCAAAGGAGAAAACAGAGCACTCTCTGCGAGAAGATGTGCTCTGGGTGGGCCCCCAAGCCCTTAGATGGTCCACCACCCGAAGGTGGTGGGGTGTCCAAAAATTATACTTAGCATATAGCTAGCATGAGACGGCGTTCGCGCAACGTTTCGGCCTTAGAAGGCCTTCCTCAGGCGCTGGCCGTCAAGAGTCGACTGCCTCGTATGGCCTGTCACTCTGATGTTAGTCCCGTGCACTGCTTGCACCTCCCTATGAGTTCGCTAATTAAATTGCCAAATGGTTTTTAATCAAATATGAATTTTAGAATGTCCAATTAATAGGTTTTAATCTTATATGAATTTTCCAATTTTTGTTTCAGGATGCAGTTTAACGTCGTGCCCAGGACGCAGGTAAGTAATTTAGTATAATTTATTAGGTTTTTAATTAAGTGACTGTATATAGTTTTTTATGAATTAATTTGTACCTGAAATAGGCACCCACCGTCATCTACTACGTATTCCCTAGTATGGGATTGTTTACGTTTTTCCCTCAGGTGGGAAGACCATTCCTGTCATAAAGAGTACCGGACCCCTAATATGGGGCCTCTTACATGACTCAAACATCGAGGTAAGTCTTTTTCAATTAGTGTTTATTAGTGTCGAATTGTTTTATAATTTCTTTTTCTTCTTCTTTACAGGGGCTGTCCAATTAGGTAAGTATAAGGTAAGTAAATTTGTTTGTCAAATTGTTTGTTCTGTCTTTTACAGGTTTTCCAGGTAAGTGGTTTCTTCCTTTCTTCTTCTTCTAGGTTCTCCAATCAGGTAAGTGGTTTCTTTTTCCTCTATCCTCTTCCTTTCCTCTCTCTTCATCCCTTTCTTCCTTTCCCCTTCCCGTCTTCTTTCTCCCTTGTCTTCTTTTCCTCTGTCCTTCCCGTTCCTCTCCTTTATTCCACTAATCTTCTCCTTTCTTTTCTTCCAGGTCCATGGTCATCCACTCCATTGTGTCTTCTGCTGTTCTCGATGCCTTAGTGAAAACCCCCCATCCCCATATGTGCGCTAATATGCGATTCAATAAAGTATATATTGGCTCAACTGTCCCTCTTACAGCGGCCTCTTTCTTGTGGACTGGCGTGAGTGATAGCTTTAGACAGACAAATGGGTTTTTGATCAGATTTAGGGATTAAATACTGAGATAGATTAGGGTTAAGGGTTGGATTAAGGGGTTAGGAACAGGGTCAGGGGTTCTGATTAGGTACAGGGTTAGGGGTTAAGGTTAGGATTAGGGTTAGGTTGTGGTTAGATGTAGTCCAATTAGGGGTTAATTTATAGAGGTCGAAATTGGTTAAGTTTAGGTAATAAGATCGAATCATTCTGTTTAGGCGTAGAGGTCAAATTGGTTAGGTTTAGGGTTTAGGCTTAGGGTTAGGTGTACATATCAAATAGGAAATAAAAGCAGGCAAATAAGGGGATCAAGGGCTAGGGGACCACATCCCATCACAACATCCTCCGAGACCTGGCTAGGATAGGTTTGAGATAAAGAGTTCTCCCAAAGGAGAAAACAGAGCACTCTCTGCGAGAAGATGTGCTCTGGGTGGGCCCCCAAGCCCTTAGATGGTCCACCACCCGAAGGTGGTGGGGTGTCCAAAAATTATACTTAGCATATAGCTAGCATGAGACGGCGTTCGCGCAACGTTTCGGCCTTAGAAGGCCTTCCTCAGGCGCTGGCCGTCAAGAGTCGACTGCCTCGTATGGCCTGTCACTCTGATGTTAGTCCCGTGCACTGCTTGCACCTCCCTATGAGTTCGCTAATTAAATTGCCAAATGGTTTTTAATCAAATATGAATTTTAGAATGTCCAATTAATAGGTTTTAATCTTATATGAATTTTCCAATTTTTGTTTCAGGATGCAGTTTAACGTCGTGCCCAGGACGCAGGTAAGTAATTTAGTATAATTTATTAGGTTTTTAATTAAGTGACTGTATATAGTTTTTTATGAATTAATTTGTACCTGAAATAGGCACCCACCGTCATCTACTACGTATTCCCTAGTATGGGATTGTTTACGTTTTTCCCTCAGGTGGGAAGACCATTCCTGTCATAAAGAGTACCGGACCCCTAATATGGGGCCTCTTACATGACTCAAACATCGAGGTAAGTCTTTTTCAATTAGTGTTTATTAGTGTCGAATTGTTTTATAATTTCTTTTTCTTCTTCTTTACAGGGGCTGTCCAATTAGGTAAGTATAAGGTAAGTAAATTTGTTTGTCAAATTGTTTGTTCTGTCTTTTACAGGTTTTCCAGGTAAGTGGTTTCTTCCTTTCTTCTTCTTCTAGGTTCTCCAATCAGGTAAGTTTGTGGTAAGAAATAGATCCACCCTGAGCATGGGATGGATCTAGATGCACTGGCCTGCCAAGGAAGTGTCTCCATAGGAGTGTCCCACGGACACTAGACCCACCATCCGAAGATGGTGGGAGGGGTTCAAAAAATTGGACATATCACGTCTGATTGTCTTTTTAGGTCGGCCAGGTCGCGACGTTTCGGCCATATTTGTGGCCTTCTTCAGGCGCTGAAACCGACCTCTAAGCTGAGTGGCGATTTGCGCCGTTGCTCGCTTTTAAGGGCCAAGCTTTTCCCTTTTCTTTTTCCTATCTTCCCATTTTGTGGTTTTTTCCAATTGTTGTAGCTTCTTCTAATTGTGCTTTTTCCTCTTTTCCTTTCAGGTGGTGTTCCAGGTAAGTGTTTGTTCTTTGTTTTTGTGTCTTCTTCTTTTTGAGTTGTTTCTAATTGTTTTTTCCTTCTTCTCCTCTAGGTGGTGGTGTTCTCTTCCAGATGGCGGTTCCAGGTAAGTGTGTTGTTTTGTTCCTGTACCTCATCTAACCCTTTCTTTTCTTCTTTTCAGGTTGCAGTTTAACGTCTTGCCCAGGACGGCGGTGTGGGGTTTGTATCCCTTTCTTCTTCTTTCTCTATCCCTCTTTCTTCCCTTTGTACTTCCTCGGTTGACATTCTTCCCTCCTTTTCCGCTTCTTCCTCTTCCATTTCCCGCTTCGGACTGTGGCTCTCCTGGTATCCTCTTCAGGGGCCTTCTTTCAATAAAATTGTGGTTCACCTGGAATTTGCGTCAGGGACCTAATAAACTCACTCTCCTGGCATTCATTCTTCAGGGGTCTCATGAATATGGCGTGGATAATGGGGATTGGTCGATTAGGATAGGACTGGGTTCACAGTACGGTCGAGTTAGCACTTAGGTGCAAAATAGGGCTAGGGAGAGTATCCGAAATTGGACTTTTAAATATTAGTTTTTAGATTTTCCAATTAATAGGCTTTAATTTAGTAATTAGGGTTAGGTATTCCAATTGCCTCTTTTTCTACCCCCTCCCCCTCCCCCTTCCCCATCCCCACCCTCTTCCCCTTAGGGTTAGGGTTAGGGTTAGGGTTAGGGTTAGGTTTAGGAAAAAAGAGTTTTCTCCATAAGAGAAAACCTGGTGCACTCTCTGCGAGAGAGTGGATCCAGGTGGGGCCCCTAGCCCTTGGTTAGTCCACCACCCGAAAGTGGTGGGTTTTCCAAAAATTTCACTAAGCTGAATAGCTAGCGTAAAGACGGCGTACGCGCAACGTTTCGGCCTATCATGGCCTTCCTCAGGCGCTGGCCGTCTGGTAGAGCTGACTGCCTGGTCTGGCTTTAGTCGCTCAGGGCCCGTGCACTGTTGCACCTCCCTCCCTTCTTTCCAAAAATTGACTCAAAAATTGTTTTTTCAGGTTGCAGTTTAACGTCGTACCCAGGACGCAGGTAAGTAAAAATTTAGTATTTCCTAATAGGGTTTAATTTGGAATGCTTAGATATAGCTTTTTAGGTTTTAATTTGTTACCTGTAAATAGTCACCCACCGTCATCTACTAGACAGACCCTAATATGGGATTTTCTGAATTTTTCCATCAGGTGGGAAGACCAACCCGAAGGTAAGTCTTATTCAAATAGTATTATCACGCCAAATTGTAGAATTGATTCCTTTTTTCTTTTTCCTCCACAGGGGCTCCAATTAAGAGGTAAGTATTTGTTTTTTGTCCAATTAATTGTTTTCTCTTCCTTTTACAGGGTTCCAGATCAGGTAGGTAAGTATCCTCTTTCCTTCTCCTCTATCCTTTTGTTCTTCTTTTCTTCCTTTCCTGTCCCCGTCTTCTTTCCTCCTTCATACTGTTCTTCCTGTACTTCTCCTTTATTCCTCCAGTCTTCCTTTCTTCTCGTCCGTCTCCTTTCTTCTCCCTTGATCCTCTGTTCTACTCCGGATCCTTGTCCGTAGCCGCACTAATCTTCTCTTTTCTTCTCCTTTAGGTGCTATTGCCAAGGCTTCATCATGTCTTCTGCCCACTCGATGCCTCCCACCCCCCATCCCCATATGCGCGCTCGCAAGCGGTTCAATAAAATATTAGCTCAACTGGTATTTTTCGTCAGTGGCTTTCTTTATAGTGGCTCAACCGGTATATTACCTCGGCGGCCTATCCCTTTGGCTGAGCATATGGCGTAGAAAGACAGATGGGCCATAGATTAGGGCCAAAACTCAAATACTGGGTTGGATAGGGGCCAAGGCTAGGCTTTAGGTGTTAGATACAGGGTCTAGGTTACATACTGAGATCGGGAATTAAATATGGGATAGAACTGGGGTTTAGGTCCAGTTTAGGGGATTGAAACAATCAGGGGTTCAGTTTAGACGTTGGTAAGGGGTTATGGTTAGGGTTAGGATAGGCTAGGGTTAGGCCTAGTTCCAAATAGTCCGAATTAGTGGTTCAGTTTAGGCGTAAAGGCCGAATTGGTTAGGCTTAGGCGTGCCCATCGAAGTGGTTAGGTTTAGTATAGGGTTAGGGTTAGGTGTACATGTCCAAATAGGGAATAACAACAGGCAAAAAGGGCTCGAAGGCTAGGGGACCACATCCCTTCACACACCCTCCGAGACCTGGCCGGGTAGGTTTAGGAAAAAAGAGTTTTCTCCATAAGAGAAAACCTGGTGCACTCTCTGCGAGAGAGTGGATCCAGGTGGGGCCCCTAGCCCTTGGTTAGTCCACCACCCGAAAGTGGTGGGTTTTCCAAAAATTTCACTAAGCTGAATAGCTAGCGTAAAGACGGCGTACGCGCAACGTTTCGGCCTATCATGGCCTTCCTCAGGCGCTGGCCGTCTGGTAGAGCTGACTGCCTGGTCTGGCTTTAGTCGCTCAGGGCCCGTGCACTGTTGCACCTCCCTCCCTTCTTTCCAAAAATTGACTCAAAAATTGTTTTTTCAGGTTGCAGTTTAACGTCGTACCCAGGACGCAGGTAAGTAAAAATTTAGTATTTCCTAATAGGGTTTAATTTGGAATGCTTAGATATAGCTTTTTAGGTTTTAATTTGTTACCTGTAAATAGTCACCCACCGTCATCTACTAGACAGACCCTAATATGGGATTTTCTGAATTTTTCCATCAGGTGGGAAGACCAACCCGAAGGTAAGTCTTATTCAAATAGTATTATCACGCCAAATTGTAGAATTGATTCCTTTTTTCTTTTTCCTCCACAGGGGCTCCAATTAAGAGGTAAGTATTTGTTTTTTGTCCAATTAATTGTTTTCTCTTCCTTTTACAGGGTTCCAGATCAGGTAGGTAAGTATCCTCTTTCCTTCTCCTCTATCCTTTTGTTCTTCTTTTCTTCCTTTCCTGTCCCCGTCTTCTTTCCTCCTTCATACTGTTCTTCCTGTACTTCTCCTTTATTCCTCCAGTCTTCCTTTCTTCTCGTCCGTCTCCTTTCTTCTCCCTTGATCCTCTGTTCTACTCCGGATCCTTGTCCGTAGCCGCACTAATCTTCTCTTTTCTTCTCCTTTAGGTGCTATTGCCAAGGCTTCATCATGTCTTCTGCCCACTCGATGCCTCCCACCCCCCATCCCCATATGCGCGCTCGCAAGCGGTTCAATAAAATATTAGCTCAACTGGTATTTTTCGTCAGTGGCTTTCTTTATAGTGGCTCAACCGGTATATTACCTCGGCGGCCTATCCCTTTGGCTGAGCATATGGCGTAGAAAGACAGATGGGCCATAGATTAGGGCCAAAACTCAAATACTGGGTTGGATAGGGGCCAAGGCTAGGCTTTAGGTGTTAGATACAGGGTCTAGGTTACATACTGAGATCGGGAATTAAATATGGGATAGAACTGGGGTTTAGGTCCAGTTTAGGGGATTGAAACAATCAGGGGTTCAGTTTAGACGTTGGTAAGGGGTTATGGTTAGGGTTAGGATAGGCTAGGGTTAGGCCTAGTTCCAAATAGTCCGAATTAGTGGTTCAGTTTAGGCGTAAAGGCCGAATTGGTTAGGCTTAGGCGTGCCCATCGAAGTGGTTAGGTTTAGTATAGGGTTAGGGTTAGGTGTACATGTCCAAATAGGGAATAACAACAGGCAAAAAGGGCTCGAAGGCTAGGGGACCACATCCCTTCACACACCCTCCGAGACCTGGCCGGGTAGGTTTAGGAAAAAAGAGTTTTCTCCATAAGAGAAAACCTGGTGCACTCTCTGCGAGAGAGTGGATCCAGGTGGGGCCCCTAGCCCTTGGTTAGTCCACCACCCGAAAGTGGTGGGTTTTCCAAAAATTTCACTAAGCTGAATAGCTAGCGTAAAGACGGCGTACGCGCAACGTTTCGGCCTATCATGGCCTTCCTCAGGCGCTGGCCGTCTGGTAGAGCTGACTGCCTGGTCTGGCTTTAGTCGCTCAGGGCCCGTGCACTGTTGCACCTCCCTCCCTTCTTTCCAAAAATTGACTCAAAAATTGTTTTTTCAGGTTGCAGTTTAACGTCGTACCCAGGACGCAGGTAAGTAAAAATTTAGTATTTCCTAATAGGGTTTAATTTGGAATGCTTAGATATAGCTTTTTAGGTTTTAATTTGTTACCTGTAAATAGTCACCCACCGTCATCTACTAGACAGACCCTAATATGGGATTTTCTGAATTTTTCCATCAGGTGGGAAGACCAACCCGAAGGTAAGTCTTATTCAAATAGTATTATCACGCCAAATTGTAGAATTGATTCCTTTTTTCTTTTTCCTCCACAGGGGCTCCAATTAAGAGGTAAGTATTTGTTTTTTGTCCAATTAATTGTTTTCTCTTCCTTTTACAGGGTTCCAGATCAGGTAGGTAAGTATCCTCTTTCCTTCTCCTCTATCCTTTTGTTCTTCTTTTCTTCCTTTCCTGTCCCCGTCTTCTTTCCTCCTTCATACTGTTCTTCCTGTACTTCTCCTTTATTCCTCCAGGGTTAGTTAGGGTTAGGGTTAGGGTTAGGGTTAGGGTTAGGGTTTAGGGTTAGGGTTAGGGTTAGGGTTAGGGTAAGGGTTAGGGTTAGGGTTAGGGTAAGGGTTAGGGTTAGGGTTAGGGTTAGGGTTAGGGTAGGGTTAGGGTTAGGGTTAGGGTTAGGGTTAGGGTTAGGATAGCGGAAATTGTTTCCCCTCCCATAAGGAGGGGAAGGAGCTCTGGCCCTCCCGCCAAAGCGGCCGCCACCCCGCCGGGCCCCTCCAGAAAAATAGGGGGGACGCTGTCCCCCCCGATAGTTACGGCGGACAGTCGTCCAGCCGTCGTCCATGCTTTTTTAATTATTTATTATATTTGTGTATTTATTTATTAATGAATTTTGTATTTATAATAGTATTTTTAATCACCTTATTTATTTATTTGTATAAGTTATTTATTTGTGTATTTATAATATGTATTTATTTATTTATTGATCAAAAAATAAAAGACAAAAAATAAAAAAATCAACAAACAAAAGAAGATGTGCCAACACCAACGACGTTTCAACCCTATACGGGTCTTCCTCAGGTTGGTTGGCACACTGAGAACAAGAAACAAGCTGAGTGGCTTTGCTCTTGACAGGCGATGTTGCTCTGTCGAACGCTGGAACTGAAATGAGCTCTCCAGCTGCTCAGCTTGGCTTTAAAGGAAAAAACGAAAAAAGCGATGAACGCGTTTGCACAATTGCATTTTTAACAAAAAATAGAAGGAAGGTAAGTACCCCTGGTTTTTTAATTTTATTACATTTAATATGAACTGTATTTAATTAGAAAATAAGTTTTTTAATTAACATTCATGTTTTTAATAGTTTTTAATTAACTTATGTTTTTAAATAGTTTTTAGGTTTTTATAATGTTTTTAATTTTTTTCTAAATTTTGTAAATGTTTTTGATAATGTTTTTTAATGTTTTTAAATTGTTTTTAATGTTTTTTAATTGTTTTTTTATTATTTTTTAAAAAAAATTTTTTTAGATTTTTATATGTATTTTTTAATGTTTTTCATTTTTTAAAAAATTGAAATTGTTTATATTAAATGTACACACAATTAGGGTTAGGGATAAAAATTAGGGTTATGTTTAGGGCCAGATTAGGGTTAGGATTAGAAACAGATTTAGGGTTAGGGTTAATTACTGGAGCCAAATTAGGGTTAGGGTTAGGGATAAAATTTAGATTAGGGTTAGGATTAGTATTAGGGCCAGATTAGGGTTAGGGTTAGGAATTTAAATCAGGGCAATGGTTAGGTTTAGATGTTAGGGCCAGATTAGGGTTAGGTTTAGGAATTTAAATCAGGGCTATGGTTAGGTTTAGATGTTAGGGCCAGATTAGGGTTAGGTTTAGGAATTTAAATCAGGGCTATGGTTAGGTTTAGATGTTAGGGCCAGATTAGGGTTAGGTTTAGGAATTTAAATCAGGGCTATGGTTAGGTTTAGATGTTAGGGCCAGATTAGGGTTAGGTTTAGGAATTTAAATCAGGGCTATGGTTAGGTTTAGATGTTAGGGCCAGATTAGGGTTAGGTTTAGGAATTTAAATCAGGGCTATGGTTAGGTTTAGATGTTAGGGCCAGATTAGGGTTAGGTTTAGGCATTTAGAACAGGGTTACGGTTAAGTTTAGAAGCTAGGGCCAGATCAGGGTTAGGTTTAGGAATCAGTTTAGGGCTACGGTTAGGTTTAGACAATAGGGCCAAATTAGGGTTAGGTTTAGGAATAAAATTAGGGTTATGGTTAGGATTAGAATTTAGGGCCAGATTAGGGTTAGTTTTAGGCATAAAAGGGTTAGGGTTAGGGTTAGGGTTAGGGTAAGGGTTAGGGTTAGGGTTAGGGTAGGGTTAGGGTTAGGGTTAGGGTTAGGGTTAGGGTAGGGTTAGGGTTAGGGTTAGGGTTAGGGTTAGGGTAGGGTTAGGGTTAGGGTTAGGGTTAGGGTTAGGGTTAGGAAAAAAAGGTTCTCCTAAGAGACCTTGTGCACTCTCCGCTACAGAGTGTGCTTAGGGTGGGCCCCCAAGCCCTTAGGTTTTTCCACCACCCTAAGGTGGTGGGGTTTCAAAAAATTACACATCTCTTGTGTTGGATGCGAAAGACAGCGTTCGCGCAACGTTTCGACCTGATATGGTCTTCATCAGGCGCTGGCTGTCTTGGGAGCAGGCTGCCTGATATGGCATTAGCCGCTCAAAAATGGCCCGTGCACTGCTGCACCTCCCTTCCCAAAATTTAAAGCCGAATTAATGTTTTGTGCCGTGAATGGCTTTTTAAACTTTTTCTCTAATTTTTTTCAGGTTGCAGTTTAACGTCGTACCCAGGACGGTGAGGTAAGTGTTCCAATTAGTAATTTAGGTGTCTTTTATGACTTAATTAATTGCTTTTTCCTTTCCAGGGTTCCCGATCCAGGTGAGTAAAGGTAAGTCCTCTTTTCTTCCTTTCTCCTTCCTTTTCCTCTATCCTTTTCTTCTTCCTTCCTTCTTTTCCATCCCCGTCTTCTTCCTCCCTCTTGTTTCCTGTTCTTCCTTTGTTCCTCCTTTGTTCCTCCAGTCTTCCTTTCTCCTCTTCCGCTCGACTATCCACTGTCTCTCTCGGTTCCATCTTCTGTATCCAATAGGGGTTAAGTTGAGGATCAACGACAAAGCAGAGGGTAGGATCAGGAATTAAATACGGGATAGATCTGGGGTTAAGGGAATAATTATAGTGGATAGACACAGACAGGGGTTAGGCTTAGACGTTTTAAAGGGGTTATGGTTAGGTTTAGGGTTAGGATAGGGTTAGGGCTACGTCCAAATTAGTGGGTTCAGTTTAGGCGTCCATCGAATTGGTTAAGTTTAGGCGGGAATTCCAAATTGGTTAGGTTTAGGCGTGTCCCTCGAATGGGTTAGGTTTAGTATAGGGGCTTAGGGTTAGGTGTAAAGGTCCAATTAGGGGATAAAAGCAGGCAATAAGGGGCTCGAGGGCTAGGGGACCACATCCCTTCACAACACCCTCCGGGACCTGGCAGGGTAGGTTTAGGAAAAAAAGGTTCTCCTAAGAGACCTTGTGCACTCTCCGCTACAGAGTGTGCTTAGGGTGGGCCCCCAAGCCCTTAGGTTTTTCCACCACCCTAAGGTGGTGGGGTTTCAAAAAATTACACATCTCTTGTGTTGGATGCGAAAGACAGCGTTCGCGCAACGTTTCGACCTGATATGGTCTTCATCAGGCGCTGGCTGTCTTGGGAGCAGGCTGCCTGATATGGCATTAGCCGCTCAAAAATGGCCCGTGCACTGCTGCACCTCCCTTCCCAAAATTTAAAGCCGAATTAATGTTTTGTGCCGTGAATGGCTTTTTAAACTTTTTCTCTAATTTTTTTCAGGTTGCAGTTTAACGTCGTACCCAGGACGGTGAGGTAAGTGTTCCAATTAGTAATTTAGGTGTCTTTTATGACTTAATTAATTGCTTTTTCCTTTCCAGGGTTCCCGATCCAGGTGAGTAAAGGTAAGTCCTCTTTTCTTCCTTTCTCCTTCCTTTTCCTCTATCCTTTTCTTCTTCCTTCCTTCTTTTCCATCCCCGTCTTCTTCCTCCCTCTTGTTTCCTGTTCTTCCTTTGTTCCTCCTTTGTTCCTCCAGTCTTCCTTTCTCCTCTTCCGCTCGACTATCCACTGTCTCTCTCGGTTCCATCTTCTGTATCCAATAGGGGTTAAGTTGAGGATCAACGACAAAGCAGAGGGTAGGATCAGGAATTAAATACGGGATAGATCTGGGGTTAAGGGAATAATTATAGTGGATAGACACAGACAGGGGTTAGGCTTAGACGTTTTAAAGGGGTTATGGTTAGGTTTAGGGTTAGGATAGGGTTAGGGCTACGTCCAAATTAGTGGGTTCAGTTTAGGCGTCCATCGAATTGGTTAAGTTTAGGCGGGAATTCCAAATTGGTTAGGTTTAGGCGTGTCCCTCGAATGGGTTAGGTTTAGTATAGGGGCTTAGGGTTAGGTGTAAAGGTCCAATTAGGGGATAAAAGCAGGCAATAAGGGGCTCGAGGGCTAGGGGACCACATCCCTTCACAACACCCTCCGGGACCTGGCAGGGTAGGTTTAGGAAAAAAAGGTTCTCCTAAGAGACCTTGTGCACTCTCCGCTACAGAGTGTGCTTAGGGTGGGCCCCCAAGCCCTTAGGTTTTTCCACCACCCTAAGGTGGTGGGGTTTCAAAAAATTACACATCTCTTGTGTTGGATGCGAAAGACAGCGTTCGCGCAACGTTTCGACCTGATATGGTCTTCATCAGGCGCTGGCTGTCTTGGGAGCAGGCTGCCTGATATGGCATTAGCCGCTCAAAAATGGCCCGTGCACTGCTGCACCTCCCTTCCCAAAATTTAAAGCCGAATTAATGTTTTGTGCCGTGAATGGCTTTTTAAACTTTTTCTCTAATTTTTTTCAGGTTGCAGTTTAACGTCGTACCCAGGACGGTGAGGTAAGTGTTCCAATTAGTAATTTAGGTGTCTTTTATGACTTAATTAATTGCTTTTTCCTTTCCAGGGTTCCCGATCCAGGTGAGTAAAGGTAAGTCCTCTTTTCTTCCTTTCTCCTTCCTTTTCCTCTATCCTTTTCTTCTTCCTTCCTTCTTTTCCATCCCCGTCTTCTTCCTCCCTCTTGTTTCCTGTTCTTCCTTTGTTCCTCCTTTGTTCCTCCAGTCTTCCTTTCTCCTCTTCCGCTCGACTATCCACTGTCTCTCTCGGTTCCATCTTCTGTATCCAATAGGGGTTAAGTTGAGGATCAACGACAAAGCAGAGGGTAGGATCAGGAATTAAATACGGGATAGATCTGGGGTTAAGGGAATAATTATAGTGGATAGACACAGACAGGGGTTAGGCTTAGACGTTTTAAAGGGGTTATGGTTAGGTTTAGGGTTAGGATAGGGTTAGGGCTACGTCCAAATTAGTGGGTTCAGTTTAGGCGTCCATCGAATTGGTTAAGTTTAGGCGGGAATTCCAAATTGGTTAGGTTTAGGCGTGTCCCTCGAATGGGTTAGGTTTAGTATAGGGGCTTAGGGTTAGGTGTAAAGGTCCAATTAGGGGATAAAAGCAGGCAATAAGGGGCTCGAGGGCTAGGGGACCACATCCCTTCACAACACCCTCCGGGACCTGGCAGGGTAGGTTTAGGAAAAAAAGGTTCTCCTAAGAGACCTTGTGCACTCTCCGCTACAGAGTGTGCTTAGGGTGGGCCCCCAAGCCCTTAGGTTTTTCCACCACCCTAAGGTGGTGGGGTTTCAAAAAATTACACATCTCTTGTGTTGGATGCGAAAGACAGCGTTCGCGCAACGTTTCGACCTGATATGGTCTTCATCAGGCGCTGGCTGTCTTGGGAGCAGGCTGCCTGATATGGCATTAGCCGCTCAAAAATGGCCCGTGCACTGCTGCACCTCCCTTCCCAAAATTTAAAGCCGAATTAATGTTTTGTGCCGTGAATGGCTTTTTAAACTTTTTCTCTAATTTTTTTCAGGTTGCAGTTTAACGTCGTACCCAGGACGGTGAGGTAAGTGTTCCAATTAGTAATTTAGGTGTCTTTTATGACTTAATTAATTGCTTTTTCCTTTCCAGGGTTCCCGATCCAGGTGAGTAAAGGTAAGTCCTCTTTTCTTCCTTTCTCCTTCCTTTTCCTCTATCCTTTTCTTCTTCCTTCCTTCTTTTCCATCCCCGTCTTCTTCCTCCCTCTTGTTTCCTGTTCTTCCTTTGTTCCTCCTTTGTTCCTCCAGTCTTCCTTTCTCCTCTTCCGCTCGACTATCCACTGTCTCTCTCGGTTCCATCTTCTGTATCCAATAGGGGTTAAGTTGAGGATCAACGACAAAGCAGAGGGTAGGATCAGGAATTAAATACGGGATAGATCTGGGGTTAAGGGAATAATTATAGTGGATAGACACAGACAGGGGTTAGGCTTAGACGTTTTAAAGGGGTTATGGTTAGGTTTAGGGTTAGGATAGGGTTAGGGCTACGTCCAAATTAGTGGGTTCAGTTTAGGCGTCCATCGAATTGGTTAAGTTTAGGCGGGAATTCCAAATTGGTTAGGTTTAGGCGTGTCCCTCGAATGGGTTAGGTTTAGTATAGGGGCTTAGGGTTAGGTGTAAAGGTCCAATTAGGGGATAAAAGCAGGCAATAAGGGGCTCGAGGGCTAGGGGACCACATCCCTTCACAACACCCTCCGGGACCTGGCAGGGTAGGTTTAGGAAAAAAAGGTTCTCCTAAGAGACCTTGTGCACTCTCCGCTACAGAGTGTGCTTAGGGTGGGCCCCCAAGCCCTTAGGTTTTTCCACCACCCTAAGGTGGTGGGGTTTCAAAAAATTACACATCTCTTGTGTTGGATGCGAAAGACAGCGTTCGCGCAACGTTTCGACCTGATATGGTCTTCATCAGGCGCTGGCTGTCTTGGGAGCAGGCTGCCTGATATGGCATTAGCCGCTCAAAAATGGCCCGTGCACTGCTGCACCTCCCTTCCCAAAATTTAAAGCCGAATTAATGTTTTGTGCCGTGAATGGCTTTTTAAACTTTTTCTCTAATTTTTTTCAGGTTGCAGTTTAACGTCGTACCCAGGACGGTGAGGTAAGTGTTCCAATTAGTAATTTAGGTGTCTTTTATGACTTAATTAATTGCTTTTTCCTTTCCAGGGTTCCCGATCCAGGTGAGTAAAGGTAAGTCCTCTTTTCTTCCTTTCTCCTTCCTTTTCCTCTATCCTTTTCTTCTTCCTTCCTTCTTTTCCATCCCCGTCTTCTTCCTCCCTCTTGTTTCCTGTTCTTCCTTTGTTCCTCCTTTGTTCCTCCAGTCTTCCTTTCTCCTCTTCCGCTCGACTATCCACTGTCTCTCTCGGTTCCATCTTCTGTATCCAATAGGGGTTAAGTTGAGGATCAACGACAAAGCAGAGGGTAGGATCAGGAATTAAATACGGGATAGATCTGGGGTTAAGGGAATAATTATAGTGGATAGACACAGACAGGGGTTAGGCTTAGACGTTTTAAAGGGGTTATGGTTAGGTTTAGGGTTAGGATAGGGTTAGGGCTACGTCCAAATTAGTGGGTTCAGTTTAGGCGTCCATCGAATTGGTTAAGTTTAGGCGGGAATTCCAAATTGGTTAGGTTTAGGCGTGTCCCTCGAATGGGTTAGGTTTAGTATAGGGGCTTAGGGTTAGGTGTAAAGGTCCAATTAGGGGATAAAAGCAGGCAATAAGGGGCTCGAGGGCTAGGGGACCACATCCCTTCACAACACCCTCCGGGACCTGGCAGGGTAGGTTTAGGAAAAAAAGGTTCTCCTAAGAGACCTTGTGCACTCTCCGCTACAGAGTGTGCTTAGGGTGGGCCCCCAAGCCCTTAGGTTTTTCCACCACCCTAAGGTGGTGGGGTTTCAAAAAATTACACATCTCTTGTGTTGGATGCGAAAGACAGCGTTCGCGCAACGTTTCGACCTGATATGGTCTTCATCAGGCGCTGGCTGTCTTGGGAGCAGGCTGCCTGATATGGCATTAGCCGCTCAAAAATGGCCCGTGCACTGCTGCACCTCCCTTCCCAAAATTTAAAGCCGAATTAATGTTTTGTGCCGTGAATGGCTTTTTAAACTTTTTCTCTAATTTTTTTCAGGTTGCAGTTTAACGTCGTACCCAGGACGGTGAGGTAAGTGTTCCAATTAGTAATTTAGGTGTCTTTTATGACTTAATTAATTGCTTTTTCCTTTCCAGGGTTCCCGATCCAGGTGAGTAAAGGTAAGTCCTCTTTTCTTCCTTTCTCCTTCCTTTTCCTCTATCCTTTTCTTCTTCCTTCCTTCTTTTCCATCCCCGTCTTCTTCCTCCCTCTTGTTTCCTGTTCTTCCTTTGTTCCTCCTTTGTTCCTCCAGTCTTCCTTTCTCCTCTTCCGCTCGACTATCCACTGTCTCTCTCGGTTCCATCTTCTGTATCCAATAGGGGTTAAGTTGAGGATCAACGACAAAGCAGAGGGTAGGATCAGGAATTAAATACGGGATAGATCTGGGGTTAAGGGAATAATTATAGTGGATAGACACAGACAGGGGTTAGGCTTAGACGTTTTAAAGGGGTTATGGTTAGGTTTAGGGTTAGGATAGGGTTAGGGCTACGTCCAAATTAGTGGGTTCAGTTTAGGCGTCCATCGAATTGGTTAAGTTTAGGCGGGAATTCCAAATTGGTTAGGTTTAGGCGTGTCCCTCGAATGGGTTAGGTTTAGTATAGGGGCTTAGGGTTAGGTGTAAAGGTCCAATTAGGGGATAAAAGCAGGCAATAAGGGGCTCGAGGGCTAGGGGACCACATCCCTTCACAACACCCTCCGGGACCTGGCAGGGTAGGTTTAGGAAAAAAAGGTTCTCCTAAGAGACCTTGTGCACTCTCCGCTACAGAGTGTGCTTAGGGTGGGCCCCCAAGCCCTTAGGTTTTTCCACCACCCTAAGGTGGTGGGGTTTCAAAAAATTACACATCTCTTGTGTTGGATGCGAAAGACAGCGTTCGCGCAACGTTTCGACCTGATATGGTCTTCATCAGGCGCTGGCTGTCTTGGGAGCAGGCTGCCTGATATGGCATTAGCCGCTCAAAAATGGCCCGTGCACTGCTGCACCTCCCTTCCCAAAATTTAAAGCCGAATTAATGTTTTGTGCCGTGAATGGCTTTTTAAACTTTTTCTCTAATTTTTTTCAGGTTGCAGTTTAACGTCGTACCCAGGACGGTGAGGTAAGTGTTCCAATTAGTAATTTAGGTGTCTTTTATGACTTAATTAATTGCTTTTTCCTTTCCAGGGTTCCCGATCCAGGTGAGTAAAGGTAAGTCCTCTTTTCTTCCTTTCTCCTTCCTTTTCCTCTATCCTTTTCTTCTTCCTTCCTTCTTTTCCATCCCCGTCTTCTTCCTCCCTCTTGTTTCCTGTTCTTCCTTTGTTCCTCCTTTGTTCCTCCAGTCTTCCTTTCTCCTCTTCCGCTCGACTATCCACTGTCTCTCTCGGTTCCATCTTCTGTATCCAATAGGGGTTAAGTTGAGGATCAACGACAAAGCAGAGGGTAGGATCAGGAATTAAATACGGGATAGATCTGGGGTTAAGGGAATAATTATAGTGGATAGACACAGACAGGGGTTAGGCTTAGACGTTTTAAAGGGGTTATGGTTAGGTTTAGGGTTAGGATAGGGTTAGGGCTACGTCCAAATTAGTGGGTTCAGTTTAGGCGTCCATCGAATTGGTTAAGTTTAGGCGGGAATTCCAAATTGGTTAGGTTTAGGCGTGTCCCTCGAATGGGTTAGGTTTAGTATAGGGGCTTAGGGTTAGGTGTAAAGGTCCAATTAGGGGATAAAAGCAGGCAATAAGGGGCTCGAGGGCTAGGGGACCACATCCCTTCACAACACCCTCCGGGACCTGGCAGGGTAGGTTTAGGAAAAAAAGGTTCTCCTAAGAGACCTTGTGCACTCTCCGCTACAGAGTGTGCTTAGGGTGGGCCCCCAAGCCCTTAGGTTTTTCCACCACCCTAAGGTGGTGGGGTTTCAAAAAATTACACATCTCTTGTGTTGGATGCGAAAGACAGCGTTCGCGCAACGTTTCGACCTGATATGGTCTTCATCAGGCGCTGGCTGTCTTGGGAGCAGGCTGCCTGATATGGCATTAGCCGCTCAAAAATGGCCCGTGCACTGCTGCACCTCCCTTCCCAAAATTTAAAGCCGAATTAATGTTTTGTGCCGTGAATGGCTTTTTAAACTTTTTCTCTAATTTTTTTCAGGTTGCAGTTTAACGTCGTACCCAGGACGGTGAGGTAAGTGTTCCAATTAGTAATTTAGGTGTCTTTTATGACTTAATTAATTGCTTTTTCCTTTCCAGGGTTCCCGATCCAGGTGAGTAAAGGTAAGTCCTCTTTTCTTCCTTTCTCCTTCCTTTTCCTCTATCCTTTTCTTCTTCCTTCCTTCTTTTCCATCCCCGTCTTCTTCCTCCCTCTTGTTTCCTGTTCTTCCTTTGTTCCTCCTTTGTTCCTCCAGTCTTCCTTTCTCCTCTTCCGCTCGACTATCCACTGTCTCTCTCGGTTCCATCTTCTGTATCCAATAGGGGTTAAGTTGAGGATCAACGACAAAGCAGAGGGTAGGATCAGGAATTAAATACGGGATAGATCTGGGGTTAAGGGAATAATTATAGTGGATAGACACAGACAGGGGTTAGGCTTAGACGTTTTAAAGGGGTTATGGTTAGGTTTAGGGTTAGGATAGGGTTAGGGCTACGTCCAAATTAGTGGGTTCAGTTTAGGCGTCCATCGAATTGGTTAAGTTTAGGCGGGAATTCCAAATTGGTTAGGTTTAGGCGTGTCCCTCGAATGGGTTAGGTTTAGTATAGGGGCTTAGGGTTAGGTGTAAAGGTCCAATTAGGGGATAAAAGCAGGCAATAAGGGGCTCGAGGGCTAGGGGACCACATCCCTTCACAACACCCTCCGGGACCTGGCAGGGTAGGTTTAGGAAAAAAAGGTTCTCCTAAGAGACCTTGTGCACTCTCCGCTACAGAGTGTGCTTAGGGTGGGCCCCCAAGCCCTTAGGTTTTTCCACCACCCTAAGGTGGTGGGGTTTCAAAAAATTACACATCTCTTGTGTTGGATGCGAAAGACAGCGTTCGCGCAACGTTTCGACCTGATATGGTCTTCATCAGGCGCTGGCTGTCTTGGGAGCAGGCTGCCTGATATGGCATTAGCCGCTCAAAAATGGCCCGTGCACTGCTGCACCTCCCTTCCCAAAATTTAAAGCCGAATTAATGTTTTGTGCCGTGAATGGCTTTTTAAACTTTTTCTCTAATTTTTTTCAGGTTGCAGTTTAACGTCGTACCCAGGACGGTGAGGTAAGTGTTCCAATTAGTAATTTAGGTGTCTTTTATGACTTAATTAATTGCTTTTTCCTTTCCAGGGTTCCCGATCCAGGTGAGTAAAGGTAAGTCCTCTTTTCTTCCTTTCTCCTTCCTTTTCCTCTATCCTTTTCTTCTTCCTTCCTTCTTTTCCATCCCCGTCTTCTTCCTCCCTCTTGTTTCCTGTTCTTCCTTTGTTCCTCCTTTGTTCCTCCAGTCTTCCTTTCTCCTCTTCCGCTCGACTATCCACTGTCTCTCTCGGTTCCATCTTCTGTATCCAATAGGGGTTAAGTTGAGGATCAACGACAAAGCAGAGGGTAGGATCAGGAATTAAATACGGGATAGATCTGGGGTTAAGGGAATAATTATAGTGGATAGACACAGACAGGGGTTAGGCTTAGACGTTTTAAAGGGGTTATGGTTAGGTTTAGGGTTAGGATAGGGTTAGGGCTACGTCCAAATTAGTGGGTTCAGTTTAGGCGTCCATCGAATTGGTTAAGTTTAGGCGGGAATTCCAAATTGGTTAGGTTTAGGCGTGTCCCTCGAATGGGTTAGGTTTAGTATAGGGGCTTAGGGTTAGGTGTAAAGGTCCAATTAGGGGATAAAAGCAGGCAATAAGGGGCTCGAGGGCTAGGGGACCACATCCCTTCACAACACCCTCCGGGACCTGGCAGGGTAGGTTTAGGAAAAAAAGGTTCTCCTAAGAGACCTTGTGCACTCTCCGCTACAGAGTGTGCTTAGGGTGGGCCCCCAAGCCCTTAGGTTTTTCCACCACCCTAAGGTGGTGGGGTTTCAAAAAATTACACATCTCTTGTGTTGGATGCGAAAGACAGCGTTCGCGCAACGTTTCGACCTGATATGGTCTTCATCAGGCGCTGGCTGTCTTGGGAGCAGGCTGCCTGATATGGCATTAGCCGCTCAAAAATGGCCCGTGCACTGCTGCACCTCCCTTCCCAAAATTTAAAGCCGAATTAATGTTTTGTGCCGTGAATGGCTTTTTAAACTTTTTCTCTAATTTTTTTCAGGTTGCAGTTTAACGTCGTACCCAGGACGGTGAGGTAAGTGTTCCAATTAGTAATTTAGGTGTCTTTTATGACTTAATTAATTGCTTTTTCCTTTCCAGGGTTCCCGATCCAGGTGAGTAAAGGTAAGTCCTCTTTTCTTCCTTTCTCCTTCCTTTTCCTCTATCCTTTTCTTCTTCCTTCCTTCTTTTCCATCCCCGTCTTCTTCCTCCCTCTTGTTTCCTGTTCTTCCTTTGTTCCTCCTTTGTTCCTCCAGTCTTCCTTTCTCCTCTTCCGCTCGACTATCCACTGTCTCTCTCGGTTCCATCTTCTGTATCCAATAGGGGTTAAGTTGAGGATCAACGACAAAGCAGAGGGTAGGATCAGGAATTAAATACGGGATAGATCTGGGGTTAAGGGAATAATTATAGTGGATAGACACAGACAGGGGTTAGGCTTAGACGTTTTAAAGGGGTTATGGTTAGGTTTAGGGTTAGGATAGGGTTAGGGCTACGTCCAAATTAGTGGGTTCAGTTTAGGCGTCCATCGAATTGGTTAAGTTTAGGCGGGAATTCCAAATTGGTTAGGTTTAGGCGTGTCCCTCGAATGGGTTAGGTTTAGTATAGGGGCTTAGGGTTAGGTGTAAAGGTCCAATTAGGGGATAAAAGCAGGCAATAAGGGGCTCGAGGGCTAGGGGACCACATCCCTTCACAACACCCTCCGGGACCTGGCAGGGTAGGTTTAGGAAAAAAAGGTTCTCCTAAGAGACCTTGTGCACTCTCCGCTACAGAGTGTGCTTAGGGTGGGCCCCCAAGCCCTTAGGTTTTTCCACCACCCTAAGGTGGTGGGGTTTCAAAAAATTACACATCTCTTGTGTTGGATGCGAAAGACAGCGTTCGCGCAACGTTTCGACCTGATATGGTCTTCATCAGGCGCTGGCTGTCTTGGGAGCAGGCTGCCTGATATGGCATTAGCCGCTCAAAAATGGCCCGTGCACTGCTGCACCTCCCTTCCCAAAATTTAAAGCCGAATTAATGTTTTGTGCCGTGAATGGCTTTTTAAACTTTTTCTCTAATTTTTTTCAGGTTGCAGTTTAACGTCGTACCCAGGACGGTGAGGTAAGTGTTCCAATTAGTAATTTAGGTGTCTTTTATGACTTAATTAATTGCTTTTTCCTTTCCAGGGTTCCCGATCCAGGTGAGTAAAGGTAAGTCCTCTTTTCTTCCTTTCTCCTTCCTTTTCCTCTATCCTTTTCTTCTTCCTTCCTTCTTTTCCATCCCCGTCTTCTTCCTCCCTCTTGTTTCCTGTTCTTCCTTTGTTCCTCCTTTGTTCCTCCAGTCTTCCTTTCTCCTCTTCCGCTCGACTATCCACTGTCTCTCTCGGTTCCATCTTCTGTATCCAATAGGGGTTAAGTTGAGGATCAACGACAAAGCAGAGGGTAGGATCAGGAATTAAATACGGGATAGATCTGGGGTTAAGGGAATAATTATAGTGGATAGACACAGACAGGGGTTAGGCTTAGACGTTTTAAAGGGGTTATGGTTAGGTTTAGGGTTAGGATAGGGTTAGGGCTACGTCCAAATTAGTGGGTTCAGTTTAGGCGTCCATCGAATTGGTTAAGTTTAGGCGGGAATTCCAAATTGGTTAGGTTTAGGCGTGTCCCTCGAATGGGTTAGGTTTAGTATAGGGGCTTAGGGTTAGGTGTAAAGGTCCAATTAGGGGATAAAAGCAGGCAATAAGGGGCTCGAGGGCTAGGGGACCACATCCCTTCACAACACCCTCCGGGACCTGGCAGGGTAGGTTTAGGAAAAAAAGGTTCTCCTAAGAGACCTTGTGCACTCTCCGCTACAGAGTGTGCTTAGGGTGGGCCCCCAAGCCCTTAGGTTTTTCCACCACCCTAAGGTGGTGGGGTTTCAAAAAATTACACATCTCTTGTGTTGGATGCGAAAGACAGCGTTCGCGCAACGTTTCGACCTGATATGGTCTTCATCAGGCGCTGGCTGTCTTGGGAGCAGGCTGCCTGATATGGCATTAGCCGCTCAAAAATGGCCCGTGCACTGCTGCACCTCCCTTCCCAAAATTTAAAGCCGAATTAATGTTTTGTGCCGTGAATGGCTTTTTAAACTTTTTCTCTAATTTTTTTCAGGTTGCAGTTTAACGTCGTACCCAGGACGGTGAGGTAAGTGTTCCAATTAGTAATTTAGGTGTCTTTTATGACTTAATTAATTGCTTTTTCCTTTCCAGGGTTCCCGATCCAGGTGAGTAAAGGTAAGTCCTCTTTTCTTCCTTTCTCCTTCCTTTTCCTCTATCCTTTTCTTCTTCCTTCCTTCTTTTCCATCCCCGTCTTCTTCCTCCCTCTTGTTTCCTGTTCTTCCTTTGTTCCTCCTTTGTTCCTCCAGTCTTCCTTTCTCCTCTTCCGCTCGACTATCCACTGTCTCTCTCGGTTCCATCTTCTGTATCCAATAGGGGTTAAGTTGAGGATCAACGACAAAGCAGAGGGTAGGATCAGGAATTAAATACGGGATAGATCTGGGGTTAAGGGAATAATTATAGTGGATAGACACAGACAGGGGTTAGGCTTAGACGTTTTAAAGGGGTTATGGTTAGGTTTAGGGTTAGGATAGGGTTAGGGCTACGTCCAAATTAGTGGGTTCAGTTTAGGCGTCCATCGAATTGGTTAAGTTTAGGCGGGAATTCCAAATTGGTTAGGTTTAGGCGTGTCCCTCGAATGGGTTAGGTTTAGTATAGGGGCTTAGGGTTAGGTGTAAAGGTCCAATTAGGGGATAAAAGCAGGCAATAAGGGGCTCGAGGGCTAGGGGACCACATCCCTTCACAACACCCTCCGGGACCTGGCAGGGTAGGTTTAGGGTTAGGGTTAGGGTTAGGGTTAGGGTTAGGGTTATCACCCTGGAGCGCTATTCCGAAATCGGCGGTAGCCGTTGTGGACCGACTTCACATGTGTGTGTATGTGGCGGGCGAGTGCGAGCTAGCGGTTAGCGAGTGCAGGGCTTGCACTCCATTGACTTTTAATGGTGGGACCATAATTTGCGCTAGCTCAGTGGAATTTTGCCCAAATTTTCCCAATTTGGGCAAAATGTTTTAATAAAAATATGGCAAAAATAGGGCGGGTACCTGTTCCCTTTGCCACCTCCGTGAAGTCATTTTCAACTAAAAAGCAACCTTTTTCACATTTTTAATGACTTTTCAAAGTTTTGCCTGAAGTACAGCAGCGCGGCCACCAGGTGACAGTGTTTCGGTTTTCGGTTTTCGGTTTTCGGTTTTTCGGTTTTTTTTGGGCAAGGTCGCCTTTACAGAATTGGACCGGGGTTATGGAATTTTTCATCCGTGCTGAAAATACCTCAGAACCATGCGGGAAGACAAGCGCCCGACTCAGGGGAACAGGATAAGGGGCGTGAGTCGATCAGTAGCCATTATGGAATTCTCTCTCCATGCTGCAAATTCCTCAGAGCCATGCGGGAAGGGAGTGCCTGACTTGTGGGGAACGACTTCATGGTTCAGGCCGATGGCCGAATTGTTAACCTCAACAGGGTATCCAGCTCAGACGCATGCGAGACGGGAGTTCCTGACTGGTGGGGAACGACTTTATGGTTCAGGCTGATGTCAGTGTTGTTAACCTCAACAGGGTATTCAGCTCAGACGCATGCGAGACGGGAGTTCCTGACTGGTGGGGAACGACTTTATGGTCCAGGCTGATGTCAGTGTTGTTAACCTCAACAGGGTATTCAGCTCAGACGCATGAGGCAAAGGAATGCCTGACTGGGGGGAACAACTTCATTGTTCAGGCTGATGGCCGAGTCGTTAACCTCAACAGGGTACTCAGCTCAGAGGCATGAGGCAAAGGAATGCCTGACTGGGGGGGGCAGGGTGCATGAATCGATCAGTAGCAGTTATGGATTTTTTTCTTCCAGGCTGAAAATACCCCAGAACCATGCCGGAGACAAGCGCCCAACTCAGGGGAACAGGGTAAAGGACAGTGGTGGATAAGTAGACATTATGGAATTCTATCTCCATGCTGCACATACCTCTGAGCCGTGCAGGAAAGGAATGCCTGACTGGTGGGGAACGACTTCATTGTTCCGGCTGATGGCCGAGTCGTTAACCTCAACAGGGTACTCACCTCAGAGGCATGAGGCAAAGGAATGCCTGACTGGGGGGGGGCAGGGTGCATGAATCGATCAGTAGCAGTTATGGATTTTTTTCTTCCAGGCTGAAAATATCCCAGAACCATGCCGGAGACAAGCGCCCAACTCAGGGGAACAGGGTAAAGGACAGTGGTGGATAAGTAGACATTATGGAATTCTATCTACATGCTGCACATACCTCTGAGCCGTGCAGGAAAGGAATGCCTGACTGGTGGGGAACGACTTCATTGTTCCGGCTGATGGCCGAGTCGTTAACCTCAACAGGGTACTCACCTCAGAGGCATGAGGCAAAGGAATGCCTGACTGGGGGGGGGCAGGGTGCATGAATCGATCAGTAGCAGTTATGGATTTTTTTCTTCCAGGCTGAAAATATCCCAGAACCATGCCGGAGACAAGCGCCCAACTCAGGGGAACAGGGTAAAGGACAGTGGTGGATAAGTAGACATTATGGAATTCTATCTACATGCTGCACATACCTCTGAGCCGTGCAGGAAAGGAATGCCTGACTGGTGGGGAACGACTTCATTGTTCCGGCTGATGGCCGAGTCGTTAACCTCAACAGGGTACTCACCTCAGAGGCATGAGGCAAAGGAATGCCTGACTGGGGGGAACAGTTATGGAATTTTTCTTCCAGGCTGAACATACCTCAGAACCATGCCGGAGACAAGCGCCCAACTCAGGGGAACAGGGTAAAGGACAGTGGTGGATAAGTAGACATTATGGAATTCTATCTCCATGCTGCACATACCTCTGAGCCGTGCAGGAAAGGAATGCCTGACTGGTGGGGAACGACTTCATTGTTCCGGCTGATGGCCGAGTCGTTAACCTCAACAGGGTACTCAGCTCAGAGACATGAGGCAAAGGAATGCCTGACTGGGGGGACAGGGTGCATGAATCGATCAGTAGCAGTTATGGATTTTTTCTTCCAGGCTGAAAATACCCCAGAACCATGCCGGAGACAAGCGCCCAACTCAGGGGAACAGGGTAAAGGACAGTGGTGAATAAGTAGACATTATGGAATTCTATCTCCATGCTGCACATACCTCTGAGCCGTGCAGGAAAGGAATGCCTGACTGGTGGGGAACGACTTCATTGTTCCGGCTGATGGCCGAGTCGTTAACCTCAACAGGGTACTCAGCTCAGAGGCATGAGGCAAAGGAATGCCTGACTGGGGGGACAGGGTGCATGAATCGATCAGTAGCAGTTATGGATTTTTTCTTCCAGGCTGAAAATACCCCAGAACCATGCCGGAGACAAGCACCCAACTCAGGGGAACAGGGTAAAGGACAGTGGTGAATAAGTAGACATTATGGAATTCTATCTCCATGCTGCACATACCTCTGAGCCGTGCAGGAAAGGAATGCCTGACTGGTGGGGAACGACTTCATTGTTCAGGCTGATGGCCGAGTCGTTAACCTCAACAGGGTAGCATGAGGCAAAGGAGTGCCTGACTGGGGGGAACAGGGTGCATGAATTGATCAGTAGCAGTTATGGATTTTTTCTTCCAGGCTGAAAATACCCCAGAACCATGCCGGAGACAAGCGCCCAACTCAGGGGAACAGGGTAAAGGACAGTGGTGAATAAGTAGACATTATGGAATTCTATCTCCATGCTGCACATACCTCTGAGCCGTGCAGGAAAGGAATGCCTGACTGGTGGGGAACGACTTCATTGTTCCGGCTGATGGCCGAGTCGTTAACCTCAAGAGGGTAGCATGAGGCAAAGGAGTGCCTGACTGGGGGGAACAGGGTGCATGAATTGATCAGTAGCAGTTATGGATTTTTTCTTCCAGGCTGAAAATACCCCAGAACCATGCCGGAGACAAGCGCCCAACTCAGGGGAACAGGGTAAAGGACAGTGGTGAATAAGTAGACATTATGGAATTCTATCTCCATGCTGCACATACCTCTGAGCCGTGCAGGAAAGGAATGCCTGACTGGTGGGGAACGACTTCATTGTTCCGGCTGATGGCCGAGTCGTTAACCTCAAGAGGGTAGCATGAGGCAAAGGAGTGCCTGACTGGGGGGAAACAGGGTGCATGAATTGATCAGTAGCAGTTATGGATTTTTTCCTTCCAGGCTGAAAATACCCCAGAACCATGCCGGAGACAAGCGCCCAACTCAGGGGAACAGGATAAGGGGCATGAGTCGATCAGTAGCAATTATGGAATTCTATCTCCATGCTGCAAGTACCACGGACAACTGCGGGAAACAGACGCTCTTAATCAGGGGGAGGAGCAAAGTAAGGAGTGGGGGGGGGGTTTAGTTGTTGTATGAGCGTTAACCTAGGATTGGTTGATAGGCAATTACATCACTTCCGGCCCAGGTCAAGGGTATATAAAAATTTACAGACACGGATAGAGGCAGAGACAGAGAGGAGATCTGGTCTGGAGAGATGGCTTGCCTCAACAACAACAACACAGGTAAGACGCATATTTGGAATTTTGGAATATGTTCCCGTCTAGTTATGAGGGACTTGTAATACAGTTTACCTGGCCTTCATTCTGCAGTGGCGACAGCAATGGAAGTCCCGCCCGCGATGTGGATCGCCATGGACGCGGCAAACGAACGGGCCATCGGAGTGCCCGTCCGCCGCCGAGTGACCATGGAACCAGGGCAAGTGTGGAGTCTGGAACGAGACAGTCAACTTTTAGACAAGCTGAGTAAATGGATGATGATGATGATGATGATGATGATGATGATGAAGATGATGACAATGACGACGACGTCGTCTCTTCATTTCAGGTACGTTTGCAGATGCACCATCAAGGAGCTGTACATCATCCCCGGGATCTGCGCCACGGTTGCACTCGTCTATGTGGCCATTGTCATGGCTCTTCACTATTTCAAGATCATTGATTAAAACTTGTCTCATGACATGAAATTAAATGAAATCAATAAATAGAAATGAACTCAATAAATAAAGCCTGGTTTATTGCACCTCCAGAGGGTACTTAGCTCAGACGCATGCGGGAGACAGGTGCCTGACAGGAGGGAGCAGGATAAGGGCTGGGGGCGGGGGCGCGGGGGGGTGGGGGGGGGTGGGGGGGGGATGAGTGGTGATGGGAGAACTTCACCATGCATGTGGGAGACAGGTGCACGACTCAGGGGAACAGAGTAGAGTGACAGGGGTGGATGAGTAGCAATTATGGAATTTTACATCCATGCTGCAAATAGCTCAGAACCATGCGGGAGACAGGTGCCTGACTCAGGTGAACAGAGTAGAGTGACAGGGGTGGATGAGTAGCAATTATGGAATTTTACATCCATGCTGCAAATAGCTCAGAACCATGCGGGAGACAGGTGCCTGACTCAGGTGAACAGTGTAAGGGACAGGTGTGGATGAGTTGCAATTATTGAATTTTACATCCATGCTGCAAATAGCTCAGACTCATGCGGGAGACAGGTGCCTGACTCAGGGGAGTGAAGGCAGGAGTGAGGGGTGGATGAGTGGTGATGGGAGAATTTCACCTCCAGCGGCTACTTTGCTCAGATGCATGCGGGAAAGGGGGGCCTTACCTGGGGAAACAGCTTGAGGCGTGGGGGGGGGTGCATGAGTCCAGCGGCTGCTTTGCTCAGATGCATGCTGCAATAGGGGGCCTTACCTGGGGAAACGGCTTGAGGCGTGGGGGGGTGCATGAGTCCAGCGGCTGCTTTGCTCAGATGCACGCTGCAATAGGGGGCCTTACCTGGGGAAACAGCTTGAGGCGTGGGGGGGTGCATGAGTCCAGCGGCTGCTTTGCTCAGATGCACGCTGCAATAGGGGGCCTTACCTGGGGAAACAGCTTGAGGCGTGGGGGGGTGCATGAGTCCAGCGGCTGCTTTGCTCAGATGCACGCTGCAATAGGGCGCCTTACCTGGGGAAACAGCTTGAGGCGAGGGGGGGTGCATGAGTGGTGATGGGAGAACTTCACCTCCAGCGGCTACTTTGCTCAGATGCATGCGGGAGACAGGTGCCTGACAGGAGGGAGCAGGATAAGGGCTGGGGGCGGGGGGGGGGGGGGGGGGGGGAGAGGGGGGATGAGTGGTGATGGGAGAACTTCACCATGCATGCGGGAGACAGGTGCACGACTCAGGTGAACAGAGTAGAGTGACAGGGGTGGATGAGTAGCAATTATGGAATTTTACATCCATGCTGCAAATAGCTCAGAACCATGCGGGAGACAGGTGCCTGACTCAGGTGAACAGAGTAGAGTGACAGGGGTGGATGAGTAGCAATTATGGAATTTTACATCCATGCTGCAAATAGCTCAGAACCATGCGGGAGACAGGTGCCTGACTCAGGTGAACAGAGTAGAGTGACAGGGGTGGATGAGTAGCAATTATGGAATTTTACATCCATGCTGCAAATAGCTCAGAACCATGCGGGAGACAGTTGTCTGTCAGAGCGGGCTAAGGGGACATTCATCATCCCTTAACACTCACCATCCGGACCTGGGCACCCACCCTACAACAGCACAAAGCTCACCTTCCCAACAGGTGCACCACACAACCACACAACCAGGCGCACCAGCCGAACCTGGGCACCCAAACTTAAGCAAGTGATTAATATCCTAGCTATGCCGGCTTACAAAAGGTTTGTGCCCCTGGTAGTCCAATCACAAGTTAAAGTTCCAGAAGTTCAACCGCCATGCTGTACTTCCCTCAGAACCATGCGGGAGACAGGTGCCCAACTCAGGGGAGCAGGATAAGGGGCAGGAGGCGATCAGTAGCAGTTATGGAATTTTACATATATGCTGAAAATACCTCAGAACCATACGGGAGACAGGTGCCCGACTCAGGGGAGCAGGATAAGGGACAGGGGCTGATAGGTTGCAGTTATGGAAGTTTGATTCATGTGGGCGGGTCTTAACCTATTGGCCTGACTGGAAGCTTGTCAGGTTAGGATGACAGGGATTGGCTGTCATGTGATGAGGTCATCGGACCCCGGACTATATATATAGGCGCGTCACATATGGGCCGTTCAGAGATGGAGAGGAGAGCGGAGGAGATGCCCACGCATATTAGTGAGGATGAGCAGGTGTCTGACGAGCAGGCGGTAAGTAGAACTTATGGAATTGGTTCGGGAGAATATATGGATATATATTTGCTCATACGTGCTGTTTCCTCAGGCTGGTGCCCCCGACCCAGGCCGCTCTCACGGAGACGACACACGAGGGGCCGGGGCGGGGGCACCAGCTGGTGCCCCCGCCCCGGCCTACCCCTGTGGAGAACCCGAAGAGGCCGGCCCGAGCCCACGGACTTGTGCCCCCGCACCAGGCCACTGTTGCGGAGACAGCCAAGAGGCCGACAGCGGAGAGGTGCAACTGTCACGGCCAGTTCCCGACATGTGTTGCACTAATGTAGGTGATTCACAGGGGAAGGGAAACGGCACGTGGACTCTCTTAATGGACATCAGCAATAACCTCTTCACATTTCTGTGTCCTCAGGGTCGACGAAGAACACTGTGGTTTCCCGGGGACTTCATGGCCTTGCTCAGGCTCATGTTCCTGGAGGACATCCAGGAGAGGTCCATCTCAAGGCGGAGAATCAGAGAGGTCCTCGCCCAAAACCCACGGTTCCGCCGATTGTGCAACATGATTGGGCTGTCCATGGACAACATGCAACGTCGAGTGCAGATGTTGATTGATGGCTACATGCCATAGACATCCAGATAAAGGCTCACTGTGTGGAATTCGCTGGCCGAGTTCAGGTGTTAATTGATGGTTATGTGTGTTCAATAAAGTATTGTTCTGTGAAAATTTCAAACACTCTGTGTTTTCTTCCAGTCTCGGGGAAATATATGCGGGAGAAGGGTGCTTGATTAGGGGGGGTGGGGGGAAGCAAAGTCAGGAGAGGGGGGGTGGATGAGTCGCAGTTATGGAATTTTTCATCCATGCTGCAAATAGCTCAGACTCATGCGGGAGACAGGTGCCTGACTCAGGTGAACAGTATATGGGACAGGTGTGGATAAGTAGCAGTTATGGAATTTTACATCCATGCTGCAAATAGCTCAGAACCATGCGGGAGACAGGTGCCTGACTCAGGTGAACAGAGTAAAGTGACAGGTGTGGATAAGTTGCAGTTATGGAATTTTACATCCATGCTGCAAATAGCTCAGAACCATGCGGGAGACAGGTGCCTGACTCAGGTGAACAGAGTAAAGTGACAGGGGTGGATAAGTAGCAGTTATGGAATTTTACATCCATGCTGCAAATATCTCAGAACCATGCGGGAGACAGGTGCCTGACTCAGGGGAGTGAAGGCAGGAGTGAGGGGCGGATGAGTGGTGATGGGAGAACTTCACCTCCAGCGGCTACTTTGCTCAGGCGCATGCTGCAATAGGGGGCCTTACCTGGGGAAACGGCTTGAGGCGTGGGGGGGTGCATGAGTGGTGATGGGAGAACTTCACCTCCAGCGGCTACTTTGCTCATATGCATGCGGGAAAGGGGGGCCTTACCTGGGGAAACGGCTTGAGGCGTGGGGGGGTGCATGAGTGGTGATGGGAGAACTTCACCTCCAGCGGCTACTTTGCTCATATGCATGCGGGAAAGGGGGGCCTTACCTGGGGAAACAGCTTGAGGCGTGGGGGGGTGCATGAGTCCAGCGGCTACTTTGCTCAGATGCATGCGGGAAAAGGGGGCCTTACCTGGGGAAACAGCTTGAGGCGTGGGGGGGTGCATGAGTGGTGATGGGAGAACTTCACCTCCAGCGGCTACTTTGCTCATATGCATGCGGGAAAGGGGGGCCTTACCTGGGGAAACGGCTTGAGGCGAGGGGGGGTGCATGAGTGGTGATGGGAGAACTTCACCTCCAGCGGCTACTTTGCTCAGATGCATGCGGGAGACAGGTGCACGACTCAGGGGAACAGGATAAGGGGCGTGAGTCGATCAGTAGCAGTTATGGAATTTTTCAACCAGGCTGCAAATATCTCAGAACCATGCGGGAGACAGGTGCCTGACTCAGGTGAACAGAGTAAAGTGACAGGTGTGGATAAGTAGCAATTATGGAATTTTACATCCATGCTGCAAATAGCTCAGAACCATGCGGGAGGCAGGTGCCTGACTCAGGTGAACAGAGTAAAGTGACAGGGGTGGATAAGTAGCAGTTATGGAATTTTACATCCATGCTGCAAATATCTCAGAACCATGCGGGAGACAGGTGCCTGACTCAGGGGAGTGAAGGCAGGAGTGAGGGGCGGATGAGTGGTGATGGGAGAACTTCACCTCCAGCGGCTACTTTGCTCAGGCGCATGCTGCAATAGGGGGCCTTACCTGGGGAAACGGCTTGAGGCGTGGGGGGGTGCATGAGTGGTGATGGGAGAACTTCACCTCCAGCGGCTACTTTGCTCATATGCATGCGGGAAAGGGGGGCCTTACCTGGGGAAACGGCTTGAGGCGTGGGGGGGTGCATGAGTCCAGCGGCTACTTTGCTCAGATGCATGCGGGAAAAGGGGGCCTTACCTGGGGAAACAGCTTGAGGCGTGGGGGGGTGCATGAGTGGTGATGGGAGAACTTCACCTCCAGCGGCTACTTTGCTCAGATGCATGCGGGAAAGGGGGGCCTTACCTGGGGAAACAGCTTGAGGCGAGGGGGGGTGCATGAGTGGTGATGGGAGAACTTCACCTCCAGCGGCTACTTTGCTCAGATGCATGCGGGAGACAGGTGCACGACTCAGGGGAACAGGATAAGGGGCGTGAGTCGATCAGTAGCAGTTATGGAATTTTTCAACCAGGCTGCAAATATCTCAGAACCATGCGGGAGACAGGTGCCTGACTCAGGTGAACAGAGTAGAGTGACAGGGGTGGATGAGTAGCAATTATGGAATTTTACATCCATGCTGCAAATAGCTCAGAACCATGCGGGAGACAGGTGCCTGACTCAGGGGAGTGAAGGCAGGAGTGAGGGGTGCATGAGTGGTGATGGGAGAACTTCACCTCCAGCGGCTACTTTGCTCAGATGCATGCGGGAAAGGGGGGCCTTACCTGGGGAAACAGCTTGAGGCGAGGGGGGGTGCATGAGTGGTGATGGGAGAACTTCACCTCCAGCGGCTACTTTGCTCAGATGCATGCGGGAAAGGGGGGCCTTACCTGGGGAAACGGCTTGAGGCGAGGGGGGGTGCATGAGTGGTGATGGGAGAACTTCACCTCCAGCGGCTACTTTGCTCAGATGCATGCGGGAGACAGGTGCCTGACAGGAGGGAGCAGGATAAGGGCTGGGGGCGGGGGGCGGGGGGCCGGGGGGGGGGGGGGGGATGAGTGGTGATGGGAGAACTTCACCATGCATGCGGGAGACAGGTGCACGACTCAGGGGAACAGAGTAGAATGACAGGGGTGGATGAGTAGCAATTATGGAATTTTACATCCATGCTGCAAATAGCTCAGAACCATGCGGGAGACAGGTGCCTGACTCAGGGGAACAGAGTAGAGTGACAGGGGTGGATGAGTAGCAATTATGGAATTTTACATCCATGCTGCAAATAGCTCAGAACCATGCGGGAGACAGGTGCCTGACTCAGGTGAACAGTGTAAGGGACAGGTGTGGATGAGTTGCAATTATTGAATTTTACATCCATGCTGCAAATAGCTCAGACTCATGCGGGAGACAGGTGCCTGACTCAGGGGAGTGAAGGCAGGAGTGAGGGGTGGATGAGTGGTGATGGGAGAATTTCACCTCCAGCGGCTACTTTGCTCAGATGCATGCGGGAAAGGGGGGCCTTACCTGGGGAAACGGCTTGAGGCGTGGGGGGGTGCATGAGTCCAGCGGCTGCTTTGCTCAGATGCACGCTGCAATAGGGGGCCTTACCTGGGGAAACAGCTTGAGGCGTGGGGGGGGTGCATGAGTCCAGCGGCTACTTTGCTCAGATGCATGCTGCAATAGGGCGCCTTACCTGGGGAAACGGCTTGAGGCGAGGGGGGGTGCATGAGTGGTGATGGGAGAACTTCACCTCCAGCGGCTACTTTGCTCAGATGCATGCGGGAAAGGGGGGCCTTACCTGGGGAAACAGCTTGAGGCGTGGGGGGGTGCATGAGTCCAGCGGCTGCTTTGCTCAGATGCACGCTGCAATAGGGGGCCTTACCTGGGGAAACAGCTTGAGGCGTGGGGGGGTGCATGAGTCCAGCGGCTGCTTTGCTCAGATGCACGCTGCAATAGGGGGCCTTACCTGGGGAAACAGCTTGAGGCGTGGGGGGGGTGCATGAGTCCAGCGGCTGCTTTGCTCAGATGCATGCTGCAATAGGGGGCCTTACCTGGGGAAACGGCTTGAGGCGTGGGGGGGTGCATGAGTCCAGCGGCTGCTTTGCTCATATGCATGCGGGAAAGGGGGGCCTTACCTGGGGAAACAGCTTGAGGCGTGGGGGGGTGCATGAGTCCAGCGGCTACTTTGCTCAGATGCATGCTGCAATAGGGGGCCTTACCTGGGGAAACGGCTTGAGGCGAGGGGGGGTGCATGAGTGGTGATGGGAGAACTTCACCTCCAGCGGCTACTTTGCTCATATGCATGCGGGAAAGGGGGGCCTTACCTGGGGAAACGGCTTGAGGCGAGGGGGGGTGCATGAGTGGTGATGGGAGAACTTCACCTCCAGGGGGTACCTACCTCCGACGCTTGCCCCAGAAAGTTGTCTGTCAGAGGGCAAAGACCATTACTAAACATGACCCTCTACAGAACCCTGCTCACCATCCGTGCCGGTGCCCCCAAACTTAAGCACGGGCTTAACTCATAGATATGCCGGCTTCAAAAAGGTTGATGCCCCTGGTAGTCCAATCATAAATTGAACTTCCAGAAGTTCAACCGCCATGCTGTACTTCCCTCAGAACCATGCGGGAGACAGGTGCCTGACTCGGGTGAACAGAGTAAAGTGACAGGGGTGGATAAGTAGCAGTTATGGAATTTTACATCCATGCTGCAAATAGCTCAGAACCATGCGGGAGACAGGTGCCTGACTCAGGTGAACAGAGTAGAGTGACAGGGGTGGATGAGTAGCAATTATGGAATTTTACATCCATGCTGCAAATAGCTCAGAACCATGCGGGAGACAGGTGCCTGACTCAGGTGAACAGAGTAAAGTGACAGGTGTGGATAAGTTGCAGTTATGGAATTTTACATCCATGCTGCAAATAGCTCAGAACCATGCGGGAGACAGGTGCCTGACTCAGGTGAACAGAGTAAAGTGACAGGTGTGGATAAGTTGCAGTTATGGAATTTTACATCCATGCTGCAAATAGCTCAGAACCATGCGGGAGGCAGGTGCCTGACTCAGGTGAACAGAGTAGAGTGACAGGGGTGGATGAGTAGCAATTATGGAATTTTACATCCATGCTGCAAATAGCTCAGAACCATGCGGGAGACAGGTGCCTGACTCAGGTGAACAGAGTAAAGTGACAGGTGTGGATAAGTTGCAGTTATGGAATTTTACATCCATGCTGCAAATAGCTCAGAACCATGCGGGAGACAGGTGCCTGACTCAGGTGAACAGAGTAAAGTGACAGGTGTGGATAAGTTGCAGTTATGGAATTTTACATCCATGCTGCAAATAGCTCAGAACCATGCGGGAGGCAGGTGCCTGACTCAGGTGAACAGAGTAAAGTGACAGGGGTGGATAAGTTGCAGTTATGGAATTTTACATCCATGCTGCAAATAGCTCAGACTCATGCGGGAGACAGGTGCCCGACAGGGGGGAGCAGGATAAGGGGGGGGGGGGTGCGTGGATGAGTGGTGACTGGAGAAATTCACCTCCAGAGGGTACTTAGCTCAGATGCTTGTGGGAAAAGACTGCTCAACTGGGGGGACGACTTAAGGTGTGAGGGTGGATGAGTCGTTATTGTGGAATTCGACTCTCAGTGATTGTACTCAAGGATGAACCGTTTGTGCTTAACTCTTTTTTTTTTTATTAAAAAAAACTTTTTGAAAAATAAACTATCAACAACAAGAACAAAATACAAAACACCAAACAAAACACAGCAACCAGAAGAACTTTAAAAAATAATTATTGTCCCAAGTCCGTAGCATTGTCTGTCTCGGGTCCCCGAGTCTGTTTATCAGGGGCAGCCTGTGGGAGCCCGGAGGGGCCGGCGGCCACCTCCCCGTCCTCGGCCCCCTTTTGCTCCACACCGGCCACTTCCTCCGGGCACTCCTGACCAGCCACAAATGGCTTATCCACCCCTTTTTTCTCCTCCACGGACTCGACCTGGTGGTCCTTGTCCACCCGGTCGTCCACCTCCTCCTCCTCCTGGTCGTCGTCCTCCTCCTGGTCGTCCTCCTCCTGGTCGTCCCCCTCCTGGTCGTCCCCCTCCTCCTCCTCCTCCTCCATCTCCAGCTCCTGCTTGGCCGTCTCCTGCTGGCCTTCCCCCTGGGGCTGGTCCTCCTCCTCCTCCTCCTCCTCCTCCTCCTCCTCCTCCTCTTCCTCGCCCTTGCTCTCCGGTTCGACTGATTTTAGAGATAAAATAACTGGGTTAGCCATGCAAGAACAGGCAATGGATATAGCGGTATCATTGCACAATCTTAAACACTTACTTCGAACTCTGGAGGAGTCCACCAGGGACCGGAGGATCTCCAGGCGGTTCCTCCGGCCCTCTTTGGGCGTGAGCCCCTTCCCCACGACGTAGAACTTCTCCGCCGTCCTGGGGTCGTGGCACATAGCCCTGTTGACCTTTTCCCTGGCTTTGTTGTCCAGGGACCTGTAAGCCTGTGGGAGAGTAGGTGAACAGTTACAAGCATGTAAAAAAAAAAGCGCCTGGATGTCACAGGACATGCACGCTCGACGTCACTCACCCAAGTGGAAATGGCGGTGCGGATGTCACACAGCGTGGGGGCCCCTGGCAGACCGCAGCTCTGCCAGGCCCGCGTGAAATAGACCCCCAGTTTTTCCATCTGCTTCCCGGAGCGTGTAAAGAAAAATTGCTGCGGCAATTTTTTGTGCCCCGGGAGGTAAGGCCGCAGTGTAGAAAATTGGACGATGCGGTCCATGGTTGTGTGTGGGATTGCCACCGTTGCTGGACCGAAGGACTGAAGAGTCTTATGGTGCTCGACCTGGGAAGGCAAGAAGCAGAGTAGTGGATAAGTAGAAATTATGGAATTTGACCTCCATGCGGCAAGTATGTCAGAGACGTGCCCAGGAGAGATGCTTGGCTGTGGGGAAGCAAGGTAAGTAGTGGGGGGTGGATTGGTAGCAATTACGGAATTAAAACATCCATGCGGCAAGTTCGTCACAGACGTGCCCAGGAGAGATGCTTGGCTGTGGGGAAGCAAGGTAAGTAGTGTGGGGGGGTTAAACTCACTTGAATGATCGAGGTCTCTTTATGGTGCTCCGCATCCACAACCTCGGTTATGGTCATCCCGACAAAAACAGTTTTCCGGTGGCCTGTTGAGGCCACCATCAGGCCCACCAACAGGCCCACAACCATGGTCTTGGCGGCCATGTCTTTAGGATTCTTGGCAAGGTCCGTCAGGGCCTTGTCCAGGGCCTTGTCCGCCTTTGACATAAAGGCCAAGATGTCGTTGGCTGTGACAAGGTTGGCTGTGGAGAAGAAGACACAGTGATATCAGTTCAACTGAAGCCATCATTTGAGCCTATTTGCATTGACACACACACATGCACGCATGCATGCACGCACGCACGCGCACACACACACACACACACACACACACACACACACACACACACCTGTTTTGTGGCTCTTATAGGCCAACCTCTGCAGGAGGACCTCTGGCGCAAGCCCCTTTCGCCAAGCCGCCAGCTTCCCCAGCACACAGATAATGGACTTCTCTGTCAACCTGACTCTCGGTAAGTTTGCCACCAGCAGGTACTTAAGGAAGGCCTGAATGTCCAGTATGACATGAATTTGGCTGGTCGGTTTCAGGTAACTACGCAGGTCAAAAAGGTACCTGACAAGAATATAAGCTCCGTAAGCATCGATTTTAACGTGGTGAATGATGTTGAGGGGAAACGGCAGAGTTACCTACCGATTCAACGCAACCATGTCACCTACAAAGCGCAACGAACTGTTGATGTCCAAATTTCCTCCTGCCATATGCAGGAGGAACTTGCGGACGTAGGCCTTCCTCTGCCTAATGTTCCTCTTTGACCGGTCTGTCTGGTCTGGCCCTATGAGGTGCGCCTCAAACGCCTCCATCAGGCTGTCTAAACAGAAATGGTACGCCCTCAAAACGAGAGCTGGATGGACACAAAGGTCACCTCAAATGTCAGTGATGCTCACCTAAGTTGGGCTCGGTCATTTGACTGCTGGCGGAGGACCTGCAGCCTTTGGTCGGGACAGCAGGGCTCCTGGACGGTGAGGATGAAGAGGGGGTGGCAGAGGAGGACGAGGAGGACGAGGAGGTGGAGGACGAGGAGGAGGAGGAGGAAGAGGAGGAAGAGGAGGAGGACCTCCGCGTGGCCGGGGCAGACCTGCTGGAGGGCTGGGAGGACCTGCGCTTGCCCGAGGCAGAGGCAGGCCTCCCGGACGGGGAGGAGGAGCTGCCCCTGGCCGGGGCAGGCCTCTTGGAGGGGGCCTGGGAGGACTTGCGCTTGTCCATAACAGGCCGCCTCCTGGACGGCGACGGGGAGGAGGAGCTGCCCCTGGCCGGGGCAGGCCTCTTGGAGGGGGCCTGGGAGGACTTGCGCTTGTCCATAACAGGCCGCCTCCTGGACGGCGACGGGGAGGAGGAGCTGCCCCAGGCCGGGGCAGGCCTCTTGGAGGGGGCCTGGGAGGACTTGCGCTTGTCCATAACAGGCCGCCTCCTGGACGGCGACGGGGAGGAGGAGCTGCCCCTGGCCGGGGCAGGCCTCTTGGAGGGGGCCTGGGAGGACTTGCGCTTGTCCATAACAGGCCGCCTCCTGGACGGCGACGGGGAGGAGGAGCTGCCCCAGGCCGGGGCAGGCCTCTTGGAGGGGGCCTGGGAGGACTTGCGCTTGTCCATAACAGGCCGCCTCCTGGACGGGGAGGTGGAGGAGGAGCTGCCCCTGGGCGGGACAAGCCTCCTGTACGGCGTGGGGATCTTCCTCCTCCTGGCCGGGTCAGGCCCACTTGGACGGGGCAGCAGGAGCAACTTGGAGGTGGAGGGCCTCACCGAGGCCGGGGCGGAGAGCCTCTCCGTGGCCGGGGCAGCCTTCGTAGCTGTGGCGGCGGTGGAGGACTTCTCCGCGGCGGCGGCGGCGGCGGCGGCGGCGGCGGTGGCGGCGGCTGCAGGCCTCAAGGACTTGGTGGTGGCGGCAGACCTCCTGGAGGGGGGGGGTGAGGGCCTCCCTGTGGCCGGGGCAGCAGCGGAGGCCTTCTCCGCGGGGGCGGCGGTGGCAGAAGCCCTCCTGGAGGGGTAGGGGGACCGCAGGAGAAAACGGGCAGTTTTCATGCATTTCTCCGCGGGGGCAGGCCTCTTGGGGGTGGGGGCCGGGGTAGGGGCGGTGGCGGTGGGGGTGGGGGCGGGGGCGGGGGCGGCGGCAGGCCTCTTGGAGGTGGGGGCCGGGGTAGGGGCGGTGGGGGTGGGGGCGGGGGCGGCGGCAGGCCTCTTGGGGGTGGGGGCCGGGGTAGGGGCGGTGGGGGTGGGGGCGGGGGCGGCGGCAGGCCTCTTGGGGGTGGGGGCAGTGGGGGGGGCGGCGGCGGCGGCGGCAGGCCTCTTGGGGGTGGGGGCCTGCTTCTGTGGGCCAGGAGGCCTCCTGGTCGGGGAGCGGGGGCGCTTCTTGCGAGCAAGAGGCGCCCTGGTCGGGGAGGGGGAGGCAGGCCTCCTGGTCGGGGAGGGGGGGCGCTTCTTGCGGGCAAGAGGCGCCCTGGTCGGGGAGGGGGACCTCCGCGTTGCGGCGGCAGGCCTCCCTGTCGGGGAGCGGGGGCGCTTCTTGCGGGCAAGAGGCGCCCTGGTCGGGGAGGGGGACCTCCGCGTTGCGGCGGCAGGCCTCCCGGTCGGGGAGCGGGGGCGCTTCTTGCGGGCAAGAGGCGCCCTGGTCGGGGAGGGGGACCTCCGCGTTGCGGCGGCAGGCCTCCTGGTCGGGGAGCGGGGGCGCTTCTTGCGGGCAAGAGGCGCCCTGGTCGGGGAGGGGGACCTCCGCGTTGGGGCAGAGGAGGTGGAGGAGGTGGAGATTGACCTCCACGTCTCCTTGGCCTTGGGTCGAGGGTGACTGCGCCGGTCCTCTCGACGACCCAGCTGCCTGGCCGTTGACGCCAAAGCCTCAACTACTGCCCCCATGCCTTTCAGCTCCATCCTGACCATAGTCAGGCAGGCCGCCATGTCCTGCCACGTCCGTGGCGGAGGGGGAGCTGACTTCAGCATGGCATGCAGCGTTGCTGAGGTCGGCGCAGGCAGGGGGCTACTGGGGGGAGACTGCTGGGGAGCCGGCGGGGAAGGCTGCTGTGCCCCCCTGTTGTGGAGCTTCTTCAGGCTCTTTTTTATAGCCAATTTTTTGGCCTTGGCCATGAGCTTGGTAATGCTTTCTCCCTGCAATTACAAAACAATTTAGTGAAAAAAGTGGGGGGGAAACAAAAAAAAAAAACAAAAAAAGAAGAAAAAAAAAAAAACAACTTTATACACATAATACATTATTAATGCATTATTAATGAATAAAAAATGATTATTATTATTATTATTATTAATCCTTTTTTTTTTCCTTACTGGTATCTCCCCGTGGCACGCGGTCAAGTGCTTGTCCAGGCGGACATATTTTTTCCTTGAAGAACAGTCCTCCATGGGACACCGAAGTGGCCCCGAAAACCGCAGGCTCTTTTTACTGATGCAGAGCTTCCTCTCCGCAGCGTCCTCCAGGCCGTGGACGTCACGGAGGTGGCGGGAGAGGGAGATATAACGGCCGTGGCACAGAGGGCAGTTCTTCTTGGTCTAGATGCAGGGAAAGATCAGGATGAGTGAGACAGTTTACCCCGGTCAGTGGGATTTACGGAATTGCTGCTTTTAATCCATAATATTGATCATTTTCCTCAAGAGGCGCTTGTGACTATCTTGGGCCTTGACCCTGACAGTGCACGTGACTTACCTTCATCGTTCCAGCTCTGCAAGTGACAATGGGGGTCACCTGCAAAGTACTTATAGGAAGGGAGGCGGGCCCACAGTCGCTCATCAGCCAATACCAGGGGGTCGTGCTTCCAAAAGTACTACACCCAGTTCCAACAAAGTGATCAATGGCCTGGCTTCATTCAAATCGACAGCGACTGATTGGACGGCAGGTCAGGTGACCCGGTCCGCCCCCAAAATATGCAAATTAGGTCAAGTCACAATTCCTGAACGGCTGCCGCTCTTGTGGAACTGTGATCACGTGGTCAGACTGACCTGAAAAAACAAAAAAAGAAAAGTTGATTTTTGAGGGCGAAAATTATTTCATGGTCTCTTGCTGCCATCTTCAGGGCAAAGCACGCAGGTACAACTGAGCCAATTAGAAAAGTGCCATTTTATTAAAAATAAAGAGAATTTTAACACTTTGGAGAGTTGATTCTTTTATTTCAGATTTAGAGGAACGCGTGTATACCATTTTCAGCCTTTTTAAACATTATGCAGAGGGTTTCCCAAAGTTCACCAAAGGCGACGTCGCCAAGGTGGTCGGCAACGCTCTCAGCTACTGTGCTGATGCTAACGGATCATGATTAGGGTTAGGGTAGGGTTAGGGTTAGGGTTAGGGTTAGGGTTAGGGTAAGGGTTAGGGTTAGGTTCAGGAAAAAAGAATTCCCTCCCGAAGGAGAGAACCAGTGCACTCTCCGCTTCAGAATGGGCTGGTGAGGCAGATCTCCCAGCCTTGGGTTCCACCACTCGAAAGTGGTGGAGGGTCAAAAAATTTAAACATAGCTGTTCTTTAGCTAGTCTTAGGAAAGTCGACCGTTGCGCAACGTTTCGGGCTAGTATGCCCTTCATCAGGCGCGGTCGACAGAGTGGGTGGCCTAGTATGGCCTACACCACTTGGGCCCGTGCCCAGCTGCTCCCTCCAGGGTGCAGTTTAACGTCATGCCCAGGACGGAATAGACCCTCACCTTCATCTACTCTATGCCCCTAGTATGGGATTTGCATAGTTTTCCATCCGGTGAGTACTTACGAGGTAAGTAATTCAATTAGTACCTTTTTCTAGGTTTTCTTCCTTTTAGGGTTTTCCGAATTTGACTAATATGTCTTTTTTCTTCCTTTTAGGGGTTCCAGGTAAGTATAAATTGGTAAGTAATTTATTTCTCTAATTATAGGCTTTAATTTGTGACTGATTATGTCTTTTTCTTCCAATTAGGGGTTCCAGGTGATCGATGTTCTTGACAGGTAAGTGTTCTTCTCTTCCTCCCTTGATCCTTTATTCCTCCTGTTCTTCTTCCTTGATCCTCTACTCCACTCCTCTTCTTCTTCTGTCTTATCCATCTTTGGCACTTCTCTTATGCCCTAATAATCCCCCCATCCCCATATGTTCACTTGTATGTGTTTAATAAATGGACTCAACTGTTTCTCAGTGGTCTTTCTTCATCTGCGTTTAAAATGGCTTCACTGTTCGACCTCAGTGGCCCGCAGGAATACTGGCGTGAGTGGCTCAAAAGAATGGATGGACATAGGTCAAAAAGGGTTAGACGTAGGGCAAAGAATAGGACACAGGGTTAGAATAAGGACAGGGATTAAAAAAGTTCACTCCCTCCTCTACCCCCATCCTCTCCACCATCCCGTCCTTCCCTCTTCCCCTTCCCCCATCACTCTTCCCTGGGCCGTCATTCCTTCTCTCACTAAGAGATCAGGTTCAGGCCCAGAGTCAAGATCAGGGTTTATCGGTTTATCGAGGTTAGGGTTAGGGACGGGGCTAGGGTTAGGGATAGGCATCCTGTATAAGGGTTCAGTTTAGGCGTGCCAATTAGGGCTTAAGTTTAGGCGCATACCTCGAAAGGGGTTCAGTTTAGGCGCGTACCTCTAAGGGGTTAAGTTTAGGCGCATACCTCGAATGGTTTTGTTTAGGCGCATACATCGAATTGGTTAGGGTTAGCATAAGGCCTTGGTTTGGGTGTCTAATAGGACTTGGCAGTCAGGGACTTATGGGCTAAAGGGCATGAGAGACCACATCCCGCACACAACCCAGACTGCGGGACCTGGCGGGCTAGGTTCAGGAAAAAAGAATTCCCTCCCGAAGGAGAGAACCAGTGCACTCTCCGCTTCAGAATGGGCTGGTGAGGCAGATCTCCCAGCCTTGGGTTCCACCACTCGAAAGTGGTGGAGGGTCAAAAAATTTAAACATAGCTGTTCTTTAGCTAGTCTTAGGAAAGTCGACCGTTGCGCAACGTTTCGGGCTAGTATGCCCTTCATCAGGCGCGGTCGACAGAGTGGGTGGCCTAGTATGGCCTACACCACTTGGGCCCGTGCCCAGCTGCTCCCTCCAGGGTGCAGTTTAACGTCATGCCCAGGACGGAATAGACCCTCACCTTCATCTACTCTATGCCCCTAGTATGGGATTTGCATAGTTTTCCATCCGGTGAGTACTTACGAGGTAAGTAATTCAATTAGTACCTTTTTCTAGGTTTTCTTCCTTTTAGGGTTTTCCGAATTTGACTAATATGTCTTTTTTCTTCCTTTTAGGGGTTCCAGGTAAGTATAAATTGGTAAGTAATTTATTTCTCTAATTATAGGCTTTAATTTGTGACTGATTATGTCTTTTTCTTCCAATTAGGGGTTCCAGGTGATCGATGTTCTTGACAGGTAAGTGTTCTTCTCTTCCTCCCTTGATCCTTTATTCCTCCTGTTCTTCTTCCTTGATCCTCTACTCCACTCCTCTTCTTCTTCTGTCTTATCCATCTTTGGCACTTCTCTTATGCCCTAATAATCCCCCCATCCCCATATGTTCACTTGTATGTGTTTAATAAATGGACTCAACTGTTTCTCAGTGGTCTTTCTTCATCTGCGTTTAAAATGGCTTCACTGTTCGACCTCAGTGGCCCGCAGGAATACTGGCGTGAGTGGCTCAAAAGAATGGATGGACATAGGTCAAAAAGGGTTAGACGTAGGGCAAAGAATAGGACACAGGGTTAGAATAAGGACAGGGATTAAAAAAGTTCACTCCCTCCTCTACCCCCATCCTCTCCACCATCCCGTCCTTCCCTCTTCCCCTTCCCCCATCACTCTTCCCTGGGCCGTCATTCCTTCTCTCACTAAGAGATCAGGTTCAGGCCCAGAGTCAAGATCAGGGTTTATCGGTTTATCGAGGTTAGGGTTAGGGACGGGGCTAGGGTTAGGGATAGGCATCCTGTATAAGGGTTCAGTTTAGGCGTGCCAATTAGGGCTTAAGTTTAGGCGCATACCTCGAAAGGGGTTCAGTTTAGGCGCGTACCTCTAAGGGGTTAAGTTTAGGCGCATACCTCGAATGGTTTTGTTTAGGCGCATACATCGAATTGGTTAGGGTTAGCATAAGGCCTTGGTTTGGGTGTCTAATAGGACTTGGCAGTCAGGGACTTATGGGCTAAAGGGCATGAGAGACCACATCCCGCACACAACCCAGACTGCGGGACCTGGCGGGCTAGGTTCAGGAAAAAAGAATTCCCTCCCGAAGGAGAGAACCAGTGCACTCTCCGCTTCAGAATGGGCTGGTGAGGCAGATCTCCCAGCCTTGGGTTCCACCACTCGAAAGTGGTGGAGGGTCAAAAAATTTAAACATAGCTGTTCTTTAGCTAGTCTTAGGAAAGTCGACCGTTGCGCAACGTTTCGGGCTAGTATGCCCTTCATCAGGCGCGGTCGACAGAGTGGGTGGCCTAGTATGGCCTACACCACTTGGGCCCGTGCCCAGCTGCTCCCTCCAGGGTGCAGTTTAACGTCATGCCCAGGACGGAATAGACCCTCACCTTCATCTACTCTATGCCCCTAGTATGGGATTTGCATAGTTTTCCATCCGGTGAGTACTTACGAGGTAAGTAATTCAATTAGTACCTTTTTCTAGGTTTTCTTCCTTTTAGGGTTTTCCGAATTTGACTAATATGTCTTTTTTCTTCCTTTTAGGGGTTCCAGGTAAGTATAAATTGGTAAGTAATTTATTTCTCTAATTATAGGCTTTAATTTGTGACTGATTATGTCTTTTTCTTCCAATTAGGGGTTCCAGGTGATCGATGTTCTTGACAGGTAAGTGTTCTTCTCTTCCTCCCTTGATCCTTTATTCCTCCTGTTCTTCTTCCTTGATCCTCTACTCCACTCCTCTTCTTCTTCTGTCTTATCCATCTTTGGCACTTCTCTTATGCCCTAATAATCCCCCCATCCCCATATGTTCACTTGTATGTGTTTAATAAATGGACTCAACTGTTTCTCAGTGGTCTTTCTTCATCTGCGTTTAAAATGGCTTCACTGTTCGACCTCAGTGGCCCGCAGGAATACTGGCGTGAGTGGCTCAAAAGAATGGATGGACATAGGTCAAAAAGGGTTAGACGTAGGGCAAAGAATAGGACACAGGGTTAGAATAAGGACAGGGATTAAAAAAGTTCACTCCCTCCTCTACCCCCATCCTCTCCACCATCCCGTCCTTCCCTCTTCCCCTTCCCCCATCACTCTTCCCTGGGCCGTCATTCCTTCTCTCACTAAGAGATCAGGTTCAGGCCCAGAGTCAAGATCAGGGTTTATCGGTTTATCGAGGTTAGGGTTAGGGACGGGGCTAGGGTTAGGGATAGGCATCCTGTATAAGGGTTCAGTTTAGGCGTGCCAATTAGGGCTTAAGTTTAGGCGCATACCTCGAAAGGGGTTCAGTTTAGGCGCGTACCTCTAAGGGGTTAAGTTTAGGCGCATACCTCGAATGGTTTTGTTTAGGCGCATACATCGAATTGGTTAGGGTTAGCATAAGGCCTTGGTTTGGGTGTCTAATAGGACTTGGCAGTCAGGGACTTATGGGCTAAAGGGCATGAGAGACCACATCCCGCACACAACCCAGACTGCGGGACCTGGCGGGCTAGGTTCAGGAAAAAAGAATTCCCTCCCGAAGGAGAGAACCAGTGCACTCTCCGCTTCAGAATGGGCTGGTGAGGCAGATCTCCCAGCCTTGGGTTCCACCACTCGAAAGTGGTGGAGGGTCAAAAAATTTAAACATAGCTGTTCTTTAGCTAGTCTTAGGAAAGTCGACCGTTGCGCAACGTTTCGGGCTAGTATGCCCTTCATCAGGCGCGGTCGACAGAGTGGGTGGCCTAGTATGGCCTACACCACTTGGGCCCGTGCCCAGCTGCTCCCTCCAGGGTGCAGTTTAACGTCATGCCCAGGACGGAATAGACCCTCACCTTCATCTACTCTATGCCCCTAGTATGGGATTTGCATAGTTTTCCATCCGGTGAGTACTTACGAGGTAAGTAATTCAATTAGTACCTTTTTCTAGGTTTTCTTCCTTTTAGGGTTTTCCGAATTTGACTAATATGTCTTTTTTCTTCCTTTTAGGGGTTCCAGGTAAGTATAAATTGGTAAGTAATTTATTTCTCTAATTATAGGCTTTAATTTGTGACTGATTATGTCTTTTTCTTCCAATTAGGGGTTCCAGGTGATCGATGTTCTTGACAGGTAAGTGTTCTTCTCTTCCTCCCTTGATCCTTTATTCCTCCTGTTCTTCTTCCTTGATCCTCTACTCCACTCCTCTTCTTCTTCTGTCTTATCCATCTTTGGCACTTCTCTTATGCCCTAATAATCCCCCCATCCCCATATGTTCACTTGTATGTGTTTAATAAATGGACTCAACTGTTTCTCAGTGGTCTTTCTTCATCTGCGTTTAAAATGGCTTCACTGTTCGACCTCAGTGGCCCGCAGGAATACTGGCGTGAGTGGCTCAAAAGAATGGATGGACATAGGTCAAAAAGGGTTAGACGTAGGGCAAAGAATAGGACACAGGGTTAGAATAAGGACAGGGATTAAAAAAGTTCACTCCCTCCTCTACCCCCATCCTCTCCACCATCCCGTCCTTCCCTCTTCCCCTTCCCCCATCACTCTTCCCTGGGCCGTCATTCCTTCTCTCACTAAGAGATCAGGTTCAGGCCCAGAGTCAAGATCAGGGTTTATCGGTTTATCGAGGTTAGGGTTAGGGACGGGGCTAGGGTTAGGGATAGGCATCCTGTATAAGGGTTCAGTTTAGGCGTGCCAATTAGGGCTTAAGTTTAGGCGCATACCTCGAAAGGGGTTCAGTTTAGGCGCGTACCTCTAAGGGGTTAAGTTTAGGCGCATACCTCGAATGGTTTTGTTTAGGCGCATACATCGAATTGGTTAGGGTTAGCATAAGGCCTTGGTTTGGGTGTCTAATAGGACTTGGCAGTCAGGGACTTATGGGCTAAAGGGCATGAGAGACCACATCCCGCACACAACCCAGACTGCGGGACCTGGCGGGCTAGGTTCAGGAAAAAAGAATTCCCTCCCGAAGGAGAGAACCAGTGCACTCTCCGCTTCAGAATGGGCTGGTGAGGCAGATCTCCCAGCCTTGGGTTCCACCACTCGAAAGTGGTGGAGGGTCAAAAAATTTAAACATAGCTGTTCTTTAGCTAGTCTTAGGAAAGTCGACCGTTGCGCAACGTTTCGGGCTAGTATGCCCTTCATCAGGCGCGGTCGACAGAGTGGGTGGCCTAGTATGGCCTACACCACTTGGGCCCGTGCCCAGCTGCTCCCTCCAGGGTGCAGTTTAACGTCATGCCCAGGACGGAATAGACCCTCACCTTCATCTACTCTATGCCCCTAGTATGGGATTTGCATAGTTTTCCATCCGGTGAGTACTTACGAGGTAAGTAATTCAATTAGTACCTTTTTCTAGGTTTTCTTCCTTTTAGGGTTTTCCGAATTTGACTAATATGTCTTTTTTCTTCCTTTTAGGGGTTCCAGGTAAGTATAAATTGGTAAGTAATTTATTTCTCTAATTATAGGCTTTAATTTGTGACTGATTATGTCTTTTTCTTCCAATTAGGGGTTCCAGGTGATCGATGTTCTTGACAGGTAAGTGTTCTTCTCTTCCTCCCTTGATCCTTTATTCCTCCTGTTCTTCTTCCTTGATCCTCTACTCCACTCCTCTTCTTCTTCTGTCTTATCCATCTTTGGCACTTCTCTTATGCCCTAATAATCCCCCCATCCCCATATGTTCACTTGTATGTGTTTAATAAATGGACTCAACTGTTTCTCAGTGGTCTTTCTTCATCTGCGTTTAAAATGGCTTCACTGTTCGACCTCAGTGGCCCGCAGGAATACTGGCGTGAGTGGCTCAAAAGAATGGATGGACATAGGTCAAAAAGGGTTAGACGTAGGGCAAAGAATAGGACACAGGGTTAGAATAAGGACAGGGATTAAAAAAGTTCACTCCCTCCTCTACCCCCATCCTCTCCACCATCCCGTCCTTCCCTCTTCCCCTTCCCCCATCACTCTTCCCTGGGCCGTCATTCCTTCTCTCACTAAGAGATCAGGTTCAGGCCCAGAGTCAAGATCAGGGTTTATCGGTTTATCGAGGTTAGGGTTAGGGACGGGGCTAGGGTTAGGGATAGGCATCCTGTATAAGGGTTCAGTTTAGGCGTGCCAATTAGGGCTTAAGTTTAGGCGCATACCTCGAAAGGGGTTCAGTTTAGGCGCGTACCTCTAAGGGGTTAAGTTTAGGCGCATACCTCGAATGGTTTTGTTTAGGCGCATACATCGAATTGGTTAGGGTTAGCATAAGGCCTTGGTTTGGGTGTCTAATAGGACTTGGCAGTCAGGGACTTATGGGCTAAAGGGCATGAGAGACCACATCCCGCACACAACCCAGACTGCGGGACCTGGCGGGCTAGGTTCAGGAAAAAAGAATTCCCTCCCGAAGGAGAGAACCAGTGCACTCTCCGCTTCAGAATGGGCTGGTGAGGCAGATCTCCCAGCCTTGGGTTCCACCACTCGAAAGTGGTGGAGGGTCAAAAAATTTAAACATAGCTGTTCTTTAGCTAGTCTTAGGAAAGTCGACCGTTGCGCAACGTTTCGGGCTAGTATGCCCTTCATCAGGCGCGGTCGACAGAGTGGGTGGCCTAGTATGGCCTACACCACTTGGGCCCGTGCCCAGCTGCTCCCTCCAGGGTGCAGTTTAACGTCATGCCCAGGACGGAATAGACCCTCACCTTCATCTACTCTATGCCCCTAGTATGGGATTTGCATAGTTTTCCATCCGGTGAGTACTTACGAGGTAAGTAATTCAATTAGTACCTTTTTCTAGGTTTTCTTCCTTTTAGGGTTTTCCGAATTTGACTAATATGTCTTTTTTCTTCCTTTTAGGGGTTCCAGGTAAGTATAAATTGGTAAGTAATTTATTTCTCTAATTATAGGCTTTAATTTGTGACTGATTATGTCTTTTTCTTCCAATTAGGGGTTCCAGGTGATCGATGTTCTTGACAGGTAAGTGTTCTTCTCTTCCTCCCTTGATCCTTTATTCCTCCTGTTCTTCTTCCTTGATCCTCTACTCCACTCCTCTTCTTCTTCTGTCTTATCCATCTTTGGCACTTCTCTTATGCCCTAATAATCCCCCCATCCCCATATGTTCACTTGTATGTGTTTAATAAATGGACTCAACTGTTTCTCAGTGGTCTTTCTTCATCTGCGTTTAAAATGGCTTCACTGTTCGACCTCAGTGGCCCGCAGGAATACTGGCGTGAGTGGCTCAAAAGAATGGATGGACATAGGTCAAAAAGGGTTAGACGTAGGGCAAAGAATAGGACACAGGGTTAGAATAAGGACAGGGATTAAAAAAGTTCACTCCCTCCTCTACCCCCATCCTCTCCACCATCCCGTCCTTCCCTCTTCCCCTTCCCCCATCACTCTTCCCTGGGCCGTCATTCCTTCTCTCACTAAGAGATCAGGTTCAGGCCCAGAGTCAAGATCAGGGTTTATCGGTTTATCGAGGTTAGGGTTAGGGACGGGGCTAGGGTTAGGGATAGGCATCCTGTATAAGGGTTCAGTTTAGGCGTGCCAATTAGGGCTTAAGTTTAGGCGCATACCTCGAAAGGGGTTCAGTTTAGGCGCGTACCTCTAAGGGGTTAAGTTTAGGCGCATACCTCGAATGGTTTTGTTTAGGCGCATACATCGAATTGGTTAGGGTTAGCATAAGGCCTTGGTTTGGGTGTCTAATAGGACTTGGCAGTCAGGGACTTATGGGCTAAAGGGCATGAGAGACCACATCCCGCACACAACCCAGACTGCGGGACCTGGCGGGCTAGGTTCAGGAAAAAAGAATTCCCTCCCGAAGGAGAGAACCAGTGCACTCTCCGCTTCAGAATGGGCTGGTGAGGCAGATCTCCCAGCCTTGGGTTCCACCACTCGAAAGTGGTGGAGGGTCAAAAAATTTAAACATAGCTGTTCTTTAGCTAGTCTTAGGAAAGTCGACCGTTGCGCAACGTTTCGGGCTAGTATGCCCTTCATCAGGCGCGGTCGACAGAGTGGGTGGCCTAGTATGGCCTACACCACTTGGGCCCGTGCCCAGCTGCTCCCTCCAGGGTGCAGTTTAACGTCATGCCCAGGACGGAATAGACCCTCACCTTCATCTACTCTATGCCCCTAGTATGGGATTTGCATAGTTTTCCATCCGGTGAGTACTTACGAGGTAAGTAATTCAATTAGTACCTTTTTCTAGGTTTTCTTCCTTTTAGGGTTTTCCGAATTTGACTAATATGTCTTTTTTCTTCCTTTTAGGGGTTCCAGGTAAGTATAAATTGGTAAGTAATTTATTTCTCTAATTATAGGCTTTAATTTGTGACTGATTATGTCTTTTTCTTCCAATTAGGGGTTCCAGGTGATCGATGTTCTTGACAGGTAAGTGTTCTTCTCTTCCTCCCTTGATCCTTTATTCCTCCTGTTCTTCTTCCTTGATCCTCTACTCCACTCCTCTTCTTCTTCTGTCTTATCCATCTTTGGCACTTCTCTTATGCCCTAATAATCCCCCCATCCCCATATGTTCACTTGTATGTGTTTAATAAATGGACTCAACTGTTTCTCAGTGGTCTTTCTTCATCTGCGTTTAAAATGGCTTCACTGTTCGACCTCAGTGGCCCGCAGGAATACTGGCGTGAGTGGCTCAAAAGAATGGATGGACATAGGTCAAAAAGGGTTAGACGTAGGGCAAAGAATAGGACACAGGGTTAGAATAAGGACAGGGATTAAAAAAGTTCACTCCCTCCTCTACCCCCATCCTCTCCACCATCCCGTCCTTCCCTCTTCCCCTTCCCCCATCACTCTTCCCTGGGCCGTCATTCCTTCTCTCACTAAGAGATCAGGTTCAGGCCCAGAGTCAAGATCAGGGTTTATCGGTTTATCGAGGTTAGGGTTAGGGACGGGGCTAGGGTTAGGGATAGGCATCCTGTATAAGGGTTCAGTTTAGGCGTGCCAATTAGGGCTTAAGTTTAGGCGCATACCTCGAAAGGGGTTCAGTTTAGGCGCGTACCTCTAAGGGGTTAAGTTTAGGCGCATACCTCGAATGGTTTTGTTTAGGCGCATACATCGAATTGGTTAGGGTTAGCATAAGGCCTTGGTTTGGGTGTCTAATAGGACTTGGCAGTCAGGGACTTATGGGCTAAAGGGCATGAGAGACCACATCCCGCACACAACCCAGACTGCGGGACCTGGCGGGCTAGGTTCAGGAAAAAAGAATTCCCTCCCGAAGGAGAGAACCAGTGCACTCTCCGCTTCAGAATGGGCTGGTGAGGCAGATCTCCCAGCCTTGGGTTCCACCACTCGAAAGTGGTGGAGGGTCAAAAAATTTAAACATAGCTGTTCTTTAGCTAGTCTTAGGAAAGTCGACCGTTGCGCAACGTTTCGGGCTAGTATGCCCTTCATCAGGCGCGGTCGACAGAGTGGGTGGCCTAGTATGGCCTACACCACTTGGGCCCGTGCCCAGCTGCTCCCTCCAGGGTGCAGTTTAACGTCATGCCCAGGACGGAATAGACCCTCACCTTCATCTACTCTATGCCCCTAGTATGGGATTTGCATAGTTTTCCATCCGGTGAGTACTTACGAGGTAAGTAATTCAATTAGTACCTTTTTCTAGGTTTTCTTCCTTTTAGGGTTTTCCGAATTTGACTAATATGTCTTTTTTCTTCCTTTTAGGGGTTCCAGGTAAGTATAAATTGGTAAGTAATTTATTTCTCTAATTATAGGCTTTAATTTGTGACTGATTATGTCTTTTTCTTCCAATTAGGGGTTCCAGGTGATCGATGTTCTTGACAGGTAAGTGTTCTTCTCTTCCTCCCTTGATCCTTTATTCCTCCTGTTCTTCTTCCTTGATCCTCTACTCCACTCCTCTTCTTCTTCTGTCTTATCCATCTTTGGCACTTCTCTTATGCCCTAATAATCCCCCCATCCCCATATGTTCACTTGTATGTGTTTAATAAATGGACTCAACTGTTTCTCAGTGGTCTTTCTTCATCTGCGTTTAAAATGGCTTCACTGTTCGACCTCAGTGGCCCGCAGGAATACTGGCGTGAGTGGCTCAAAAGAATGGATGGACATAGGTCAAAAAGGGTTAGACGTAGGGCAAAGAATAGGACACAGGGTTAGAATAAGGACAGGGATTAAAAAAGTTCACTCCCTCCTCTACCCCCATCCTCTCCACCATCCCGTCCTTCCCTCTTCCCCTTCCCCCATCACTCTTCCCTGGGCCGTCATTCCTTCTCTCACTAAGAGATCAGGTTCAGGCCCAGAGTCAAGATCAGGGTTTATCGGTTTATCGAGGTTAGGGTTAGGGACGGGGCTAGGGTTAGGGATAGGCATCCTGTATAAGGGTTCAGTTTAGGCGTGCCAATTAGGGCTTAAGTTTAGGCGCATACCTCGAAAGGGGTTCAGTTTAGGCGCGTACCTCTAAGGGGTTAAGTTTAGGCGCATACCTCGAATGGTTTTGTTTAGGCGCATACATCGAATTGGTTAGGGTTAGCATAAGGCCTTGGTTTGGGTGTCTAATAGGACTTGGCAGTCAGGGACTTATGGGCTAAAGGGCATGAGAGACCACATCCCGCACACAACCCAGACTGCGGGACCTGGCGGGCTAGGTTCAGGAAAAAAGAATTCCCTCCCGAAGGAGAGAACCAGTGCACTCTCCGCTTCAGAATGGGCTGGTGAGGCAGATCTCCCAGCCTTGGGTTCCACCACTCGAAAGTGGTGGAGGGTCAAAAAATTTAAACATAGCTGTTCTTTAGCTAGTCTTAGGAAAGTCGACCGTTGCGCAACGTTTCGGGCTAGTATGCCCTTCATCAGGCGCGGTCGACAGAGTGGGTGGCCTAGTATGGCCTACACCACTTGGGCCCGTGCCCAGCTGCTCCCTCCAGGGTGCAGTTTAACGTCATGCCCAGGACGGAATAGACCCTCACCTTCATCTACTCTATGCCCCTAGTATGGGATTTGCATAGTTTTCCATCCGGTGAGTACTTACGAGGTAAGTAATTCAATTAGTACCTTTTTCTAGGTTTTCTTCCTTTTAGGGTTTTCCGAATTTGACTAATATGTCTTTTTTCTTCCTTTTAGGGGTTCCAGGTAAGTATAAATTGGTAAGTAATTTATTTCTCTAATTATAGGCTTTAATTTGTGACTGATTATGTCTTTTTCTTCCAATTAGGGGTTCCAGGTGATCGATGTTCTTGACAGGTAAGTGTTCTTCTCTTCCTCCCTTGATCCTTTATTCCTCCTGTTCTTCTTCCTTGATCCTCTACTCCACTCCTCTTCTTCTTCTGTCTTATCCATCTTTGGCACTTCTCTTATGCCCTAATAATCCCCCCATCCCCATATGTTCACTTGTATGTGTTTAATAAATGGACTCAACTGTTTCTCAGTGGTCTTTCTTCATCTGCGTTTAAAATGGCTTCACTGTTCGACCTCAGTGGCCCGCAGGAATACTGGCGTGAGTGGCTCAAAGAATGGATGGACATAGGTCAAAAAGGGTTAGACGTAGGGCAAAGAATAGGACACAGGGTTAGAATAAGGACAGGGATTAAAAAAGTTCACTCCCTCCTCTACCCCCATCCTCTCCACCATCCCGTCCTTCCCTCTTCCCCTTCCCCCATCACTCTTCCCTGGGCCGTCATTCCTTCTCTCACTAAGAGATCAGGTTCAGGCCCAGAGTCAAGATCAGGGTTTATCGGTTTATCGAGGTTAGGGTTAGGGACGGGGCTAGGGTTAGGGATAGGCATCCTGTATAAGGGTTCAGTTTAGGCGTGCCAATTAGGGCTTAAGTTTAGGCGCATACCTCGAAAGGGGTTCAGTTTAGGCGCGTACCTCTAAGGGGTTAAGTTTAGGCGCATACCTCGAATGGTTTTGTTTAGGCGCATACATCGAATTGGTTAGGGTTAGCATAAGGCCTTGGTTTGGGTGTCTAATAGGACTTGGCAGTCAGGGACTTATGGGCTAAAGGGCATGAGAGACCACATCCCGCACACAACCCAGACTGCGGGACCTGGCGGGCTAGGTTCAGGAAAAAAGAATTCCCTCCCGAAGGAGAGAACCAGTGCACTCTCCGCTTCAGAATGGGCTGGTGAGGCAGATCTCCCAGCCTTGGGTTCCACCACTCGAAAGTGGTGGAGGGTCAAAAAATTTAAACATAGCTGTTCTTTAGCTAGTCTTAGGAAAGTCGACCGTTGCGCAACGTTTCGGGCTAGTATGCCCTTCATCAGGCGCGGTCGACAGAGTGGGTGGCCTAGTATGGCCTACACCACTTGGGCCCGTGCCCAGCTGCTCCCTCCAGGGTGCAGTTTAACGTCATGCCCAGGACGGAATAGACCCTCACCTTCATCTACTCTATGCCCCTAGTATGGGATTTGCATAGTTTTCCATCCGGTGAGTACTTACGAGGTAAGTAATTCAATTAGTACCTTTTTCTAGGTTTTCTTCCTTTTAGGGTTTTCCGAATTTGACTAATATGTCTTTTTTCTTCCTTTTAGGGGTTCCAGGTAAGTATAAATTGGTAAGTAATTTATTTCTCTAATTATAGGCTTTAATTTGTGACTGATTATGTCTTTTTCTTCCAATTAGGGGTTCCAGGTGATCGATGTTCTTGACAGGTAAGTGTTCTTCTCTTCCTCCCTTGATCCTTTATTCCTCCTGTTCTTCTTCCTTGATCCTCTACTCCACTCCTCTTCTTCTTCTGTCTTATCCATCTTTGGCACTTCTCTTATGCCCTAATAATCCCCCCATCCCCATATGTTCACTTGTATGTGTTTAATAAATGGACTCAACTGTTTCTCAGTGGTCTTTCTTCATCTGCGTTTAAAATGGCTTCACTGTTCGACCTCAGTGGCCCGCAGGAATACTGGCGTGAGTGGCTCAAAAGAATGGATGGACATAGGTCAAAAAGGGTTAGACGTAGGGCAAAGAATAGGACACAGGGTTAGAATAAGGACAGGGATTAAAAAAGTTCACTCCCTCCTCTACCCCCATCCTCTCCACCATCCCGTCCTTCCCTCTTCCCCTTCCCCATCACTCTTCCCTGGGCCGTCATTCCTTCTCTCACTAAGAGATCAGGTTCAGGCCCAGAGTCAAGATCAGGGTTTATCGGTTTATCGAGGTTAGGGTTAGGGACGGGGCTAGGGTTAGGGATAGGCATCCTGTATAAGGGTTCAGTTTAGGCGTGCCAATTAGGGCTTAAGTTTAGGCGCATACCTCGAAAGGGGTTCAGTTTAGGCGCGTACCTCTAAGGGGTTAAGTTTAGGCGCATACCTCGAATGGTTTTGTTTAGGCGCATACATCGAATTGGTTAGGGTTAGCATAAGGCCTTGGTTTGGGTGTCTAATAGGACTTGGCAGTCAGGGACTTATGGGCTAAAGGGCATGAGAGACCACATCCCGCACACAACCCAGACTGCGGGACCTGGCGGGCTAGGTTCAGGAAAAAAGAATTCCCTCCCGAAGGAGAGAACCAGTGCACTCTCCGCTTCAGAATGGGCTGGTGAGGCAGATCTCCCAGCCTTGGGTTCCACCACTCGAAAGTGGTGGAGGGTCAAAAAATTTAAACATAGCTGTTCTTTAGCTAGTCTTAGGAAAGTCGACCGTTGCGCAACGTTTCGGGCTAGTATGCCCTTCATCAGGCGCGGTCGACAGAGTGGGTGGCCTAGTATGGCCTACACCACTTGGGCCCGTGCCCAGCTGCTCCCTCCAGGGTGCAGTTTAACGTCATGCCCAGGACGGAATAGACCCTCACCTTCATCTACTCTATGCCCCTAGTATGGGATTTGCATAGTTTTCCATCCGGTGAGTACTTACGAGGTAAGTAATTCAATTAGTACCTTTTTCTAGGTTTTCTTCCTTTTAGGGTTTTCCGAATTTGACTAATATGTCTTTTTCTTCCTTTTAGGGGTTCCAGGTAAGTATAAATTGGTAAGTAATTTATTTCTCTAATTATAGGCTTTAATTTGTGACTGATTATGTCTTTTTCTTCCAATTAGGGGTTCCAGGTGATCGATGTTCTTGACAGGTAAGTGTTCTTCTCTTCCTCCCTTGATCCTTTATTCCTCCTGTTCTTCTTCCTTGATCCTCTACTCCACTCCTCTTCTTCTTCTGTCTTATCCATCTTTGGCACTTCTCTTATGCCCTAATAATCCCCCCATCCCCATATGTTCACTTGTATGTGTTTAATAAATGGACTCAACTGTTTCTCAGTGGTCTTTCTTCATCTGCGTTTAAAATGGCTTCACTGTTCGACCTCAGTGGCCCGCAGGAATACTGGCGTGAGTGGCTCAAAAGAATGGATGGACATAGGTCAAAAAGGGTTAGACGTAGGGCAAAGAATAGGACACAGGGTTAGAATAAGGACAGGGATTAAAAAGTTCACTCCCTCCTCTACCCCCATCCTCTCCACCATCCCGTCCTTCCCTCTTCCCCTTCCCCCATCACTCTTCCCTGGGCCGTCATTCCTTCTCTCACTAAGAGATCAGGTTCAGGCCCAGAGTCAAGATCAGGGTTTATCGGTTTATCGAGGTTAGGGTTAGGGACGGGGCTAGGGTTAGGGATAGGCATCCTGTATAAGGGTTCAGTTTAGGCGTGCCAATTAGGGCTTAAGTTTAGGCGCATACCTCGAAAGGGGTTCAGTTTAGGCGCGTACCTCTAAGGGGTTAAGTTTAGGCGCATACCTCGAATGGTTTTGTTTAGGCGCATACATCGAATTGGTTAGGGTTAGCATAAGGCCTTGGTTTGGGTGTCTAATAGGACTTGGCAGTCAGG
>NW_027466203.1:0-20000 GCF_046127955.1 Nelusetta ayraudi
CCTACTTCTCGCTGCAGGTGATCCAGGCCAGGCGGAAGTTCTCTGTGGCTCCACCCACCACCGCAGGCCCGCCAGAGTTCGAGCGAGTGTTCAGAGCCCAGTGAGTGAGCCGCTGACTCGGTGGTGACTCAGTGAGTCAGTACTCAGTCGGGAGTGGAACATGACAAACTAATGAGCACTGAGGAAAAGATCAGAGGATGGCTGGAAGTGAAACGTCCGAGTTGCATGCTGGGGAATGTAGTTCTCTCTCTCTCTCTCTCTCTCTCTCTCTCTCTCTCTCTCTCTCTCTCTCTCTCTATTCAGGGCCAACTGCTCCGAGTATTTCCCGCTCTTCATCATCCTCCTGTGGACCTCTGGAGTCTTCTTCCACCAGGGTGAGAGAGGGGGGGGGGGGGGGGGTGAGAGGAAGTCATGGCCTGCAGGGGCTGTGTGACTGACAGCCTCTCTCTCCCCTCCCCTCTCTCTCTCTCCCCCCTCTCTCTCTCCCTCCCCTCCTCCCCTCTCTCTCTCCCCCCTCTTTCTCCCTCCCCTCCTCCCCTCTCTCTCTCCCTCCCCTCCTCCCCTCTCTTTCTCCCCTCCTCCCCTCTCTCTCTCTCCCCTACTCCCCCCTCTCTCTCTCCCCTCCTGCCCTCTCTCTCCCCCCCTCTCCCCCCCCCCCCCCTCTGTCTCTCCCTCTCTCTCCCCCCCCCTCTCCCAGGTGTGTCTGCAGTGTGTGGGCTGCTCTACTTGGCAGCGCGGCTGCGCTACTTCCATGGATATTCCCAGTCGGTGCAGCAGCGGTGAGTAGCAACAGGAAGGAAGGAAGGAAATCTGATGGAATTGTTCATCGATGATGATGATGATGATGATGAAGGTGGTGATCAGCTGTCCTCGCCTCCCCTCTGCAGCTTGGCGCCGCTCTACCTGAGCGCCCAGGTCCTTTGGCTTCTGATTGGCTGCTCGTCGCTGGGCGTCTTGCTGGCCTTTTGCCGCCTCCACCTCGGCGTGGACGTGGTGCGCCAGATCAGCGCCGCCCTCTAGTGTTGAGGAGGAGGAGGAGGAGCGACGCTGTCGGCTTCACCCTGTCAAAATCTGTCGCTTCCTTCTGAAAAATCAATAAAGAAAAATAAAAAAAACAGCTGTGAGTGAAAGCATCTCTCGCGCTCTCTCTCTCTCTCTCTCTCTCTCTCTCTCTCTCTCTCGCTGAGCTGCCGATGACGTCAGTTTCGAGCAGTGTTGTAGGACACAGCAGCGGCCACCAGGTGGCAGCAGAGGGTGCAGCTGCTGCTGCTGTTGCTGTTGCTGCTTCTGGGTTTGTCTCATCTCGTCAGATTTCTTTTGTGACTAATGAAAAATAATTTGTCACGTGGCTTCAGTTGTTGTGGTCATGTGACACGGTTCCCAATCTGAGGTTCAGGACCCAGCAGGGTCACCACGTGACCAACAGCCAGGACAGAAGAGACTGAAGTGAATGAACACAGACACTGCAGTGGCCTTCCCACTGCAAGGTCACTGGGAGCAGCTCAGGGTCAAAGGTTGGGGTCAGTGTAGCACTAATGCTACTGCAGTTTAATAATAAAGCATTGTATGGTATTTTATTGTGAAATTCCGCCTGGTTGGGAGGCTCGGAAAGCCGTCGCAGGTTCTGTCACAGCGCTGCGCTCACACACATTCAGCAATGTACTGAATGCTGACAGCAAACACACACACATCAAGTCTGTGTGTGTGTGTGTGTGTGTGTGTGTGTGTGTGTATTTTTAGCCTCCGAGCGGCAGCAGTTGTTGTTTTCAGAATAATTTTCCACCAACAGCAGCTGCAATGACGTCACAACCACACAGAGCTCACCGCACACTGTTTGTGTGTGTGTGTGTGTGTGTGTGTGTGTGTGAAACTGCACATGAAGTCTCACAACAGGTCGAAACGGGTGACTTATTATTATTATCATTATTATTATTACTTTATTATTATTATTATCATTATTATTATTACTTTATTATTATTATTATTATTATTATTACTTTATTATTATTATTATTATTACTGATGACAAGAAAGAAATTAATTTAAAAAAGTATGACCGTAAGAAAAAAATTCATAACTTTCAATTTGCAACCACCCTTCCATCCTCTGCTGCGCCTCCAGCTGTTGTGCACCCACTTCCTGTTTCCGGTGCGCACCTGGCTGATCCAGTTAAGATGCTCGTCGCCGACTGGCTGACGTCATGTCTGCGTGAGGAGTAATAGGATCAGACACACAAACACACACACACACAGACCTATGGACGTTCACAATCACACACACCGCTCAACTGTTGAACGAGTGGAACCTGCCGACAGGAAGTCGGTTAAATATTTACATTGTGCGCGCGCTCTCTCTCTCTCTCTGTGACCCTGTCTCTCTCTATCACACACACACACACACACACACACACACACACACACAGTGTGACGTCATCTGCGCGGGTGTGTGTTTGTCAGAGTGAGCTGATGCTGAAGGAATCTCCTCCAGCCTGAAGCTGCACAGCTTGAACCGCTGCTAGCTCGCTCATGCTAACAGAGGCCCGCAGTGATGTTTGTCTGTTTTCCTTCGTCAACTTTTCTCAAACTGTCACTCCCTGTGTGTTCTCAAACTCTACAACCAGCCGGCTGTTGTATCTCAACTTTTCCCGAGTCACCGTGCGGACAGAAGAGGAAGTTTGCGCCGCTTGTGGGCCGCTCTAAGTCGCTTTCTGTACTTTAACGCTGAGAAGCCCGAGATCCGAGGCACTCAGCGTGTCCCTGAAGGCAGCACCACACCCGCCCCCTGCTGGCGGGGGCCGAGCGACGCGTTCAGGGGTCTGCTCGGAAAGTTTGGAAGTTGACAACAGTAGAAGAAGAAGAAGAAGTGGAGAGGAGGAGGTGGAGAAGGAGGCGCTGCTGCTGCTGCTGCTGGAAGTCAGCGGCCGGAGGACGGAGGAGGGATGGGCTGCACCCACAGCAAGGTGACCGGCTCACACTCTCTCACACCGGGGCAAGTCGAACCGAGGCCCGCCTGACCGGCCGGCGGAGGGCGGGAGGCAGAGCCGAGCCGAGCCGAGCCGAACAGAGCTGAGCGGTGAACAGGCTTTCAGCTCTTTGTTCGCCGCCGCTCGGCAGTGAGTCAGTCAGTCACTCTGAGACTCGTTCGACTCCTCGAGAGTTGATGAGCCGTTGAAATGAAGCGTCGTTCGCTCGGTTCGGAGCCGCCAACATCTGTTTTCAATCCGGCGTCGGTTCGGAGCCGCAGCCGCAGCCGCTCGTTCCCACAGCGGCTCGCGGTCCTCCCGCCAGGGAGCGAGGGAGCGAACGACTCCCGAGTGACTCACTGACTCGCAAATCACTTTATTGGACTTGAAAAGAGTCGCTGCCGCTCTGATTCTTTCGGCGCTGTGTGTGTGTGTGTGTGTGTGTGTGTGTGTGTGTGTGTGTGTGTGTGTGTGTGTGTGTGTGTGTGTGTGTGTGTGTGTGTGTGTCCATGCTGACGACGGTTTTTTTTGTCGCTGTCCGATCAATGTATTGATCACTCATTGATGTCACGGCGTCTGTAATCTGAGCAGATTAGTTTCTAATCTGTCTAAAGTAAACAGTTGTGTTGAGTCAAACCGCTGCTGCCCTGTTTTCCCCGAGACCACACACACACACACACACACACGCACACACTGTGTATCAAGCTCGCTGGTGATGAGAACCTCCACTGGTTCCCATTGTGAGCTAACAGCTAACGCTAAAGGCAAAACTTCCTGAAACAATTCGCTCCACTTGAGCAGCCTGAGGCTAAAGACTCGTTCATTCACTGGCTAACGTTAGCATTTCTGAGCTGAACAGATTTCTCTTCTCACAGCTTAGAGTGCCAGCAGTGCAGTGGTTGTTGTTTCGCCCGACTGACAACTCACTGATTTTTTTTCTTTCTTTTATTAACGCAAACGCAGTCCCAGCTGGCTGATGACGTCACGTCTTTAGGCTGCAGTTTTCTCCAGAGTACCTGGAAACTGTGTTTCTGGGACCGCTCAACTTGGGAGAACCTCTGAAATATTTCTAAAAGGTTTTGACGCTGTCAGGAGGTCATGCAACTGGCATTTATCCGTCAGCGGACGCTGACCTACGGGGTCACGTGACCAGTTTACTAAACCAGTCAATACGCAGTGTTTTGTACCTCCATTCCTCACAAGTTTCAGAGGTATCGCTTTTATTTTGGGAAAAACTCTCCTGGAAACGCGACCTGCTAGTGCTGTGTGTGTGTGTGTGTGTGTGTGTGTGTGTGTGTGTGTGTGTTCAGGCTGAAATTTTTGACATCCTCACAGCATCACACTGCACATCTGGGTTTCAGACAGACGGTTGTATTGCTGCTGCTAGCGTGGAGGTTAGCTGGCTGAGGCTAATGCTAATGCTAATTTCAGTGGTGCTGATGGTGCTTCCCTCCACCTCCATCCATCCAGAAGCTGTTGTTACATAATCTGAAATCCAGTAAATCTTTGATTAGCTCAGAATAGACTGAGAGATTAGGAGACTCAGGACGCGCGCACACACACACACACACACACACACACACACACACACACACACACACACACACACACACGGTTGGCGGTGCGTTCGCTGACACCACACCACACCAAGTTTTCAATGGGAAACTCTTGGCACAGGTTGTCTAAAACCTTTTGTTGTGTCATTGTTTCAATCTCAGTGCAGTTTGAACCGGATTGACGGCAGCGTCTTTGTGTTGTCGTGTGTGTCCTGCTCCTGCTCTTCCTCTCCGTCGTCCTCTAGGTGGCGCCTCGGAGCCCAAATATCCGAGGTTTCGTGTGTGAAACTGTTTTGGCAGCAGAGCCGAAGTGAGCTGCAGTACCAGCGGTGTCCACCGGGGGAGCACTGCTGCACTGCAGATCCAGGTGTGAGCTGCTCACAGCTGTTGTTGTCTCTGAAGTGGGAGTCACCTGACGATGTGTTCAAGGCCTCGGGGGGAGGGGGGACTGGGCGCCTGCCAGACGCTGACTCATCTGACCAACTACGTGATGTCCTTGGGGTCATGTGACCTGGTGGGGGCGGAGCCTGCGGGCTTCCCAGTCCTCCCCGTGATGTTATTAATACCCAAAGAATCAGCAGGTCCATAAACGCCTCCTTGTTTGTTGACCGTTGCCAGGCTGTGTGTGTGTGTGTGTGTGTGTGTGTGTGTGTGTGTGTGTGTGTGTGTGTGTGTGTGTGTGTGTGTGTGTGTCAACCTCTGGCTGGCGGCCCTTAAGCAGGTCACCCTGGTTGGACCCGCAGGGTCACGCCGAATGAATTCATAAAACACGTGTGTTGATATTTTTAGCGGCTCGCCGCCAACAGAGAGCTACAGCTGTTGGATTGCTAGCATCGCAAGAACTAGCCGCCCGTTGAGGTGCATTGTGGGTAATGAAGGCAGGAAGTGTCCTCGCAACACAACCACACATCTGTGTTATTATTTAAACGCTGCCTAGCCTAGCTTAGTTTAGCATTACATCCCATAACTCAGTGTTAGAGGTTCAAAGGTGAGTTCACACTGAAGATGCTGGGCTAGGGTTAGCCATCGATGCTAAGATAATCTGTGTGTGTGTGTTGCATAAACAACACTTGTTTATCTGTCATTATAGTGGAGAGTTGGGCGGAGTCAGTCAGTCGGAGGTGGGCGGAGTCTCACTGCAACCTTCTTCTTTCCTTCTGTGTTTCCATCCAGCAGCAGAAGAAGAAGAAGAGGCAGCAGAAGATCAGCGGCGCTGATGGAGGCGGAGGTGAGCGGGTCACTTCCTGTTTCACTTCCTGTTTCACTTCCTGTTTTCTGTGTCAACGCCTCCACAATTTCAAAGGCCACAAATAAGCAAATAAATAAATAAAGTGTGTAAAGCTTGGTTGGAGCTGCTCATTGGTCAGGACCTGGTTACATGGTTCCTCAGCTGACTGGCCCCTCCCCCTCCAGCAGGTGGACCCCCCCCAGGTGAGCAGGAGGTCCACCTGGAGAAGCAGCTGGAGTGCTTCGAGTGGCAGCTGAGGCTCCTGAAGGGGGCGCTGTCGGCCGGCGGGAACCCCGAGTGGGCGGAGCTGCTAAGGCACCACGCTGACCAGGAGGTTTGCGCTGTGGTGCTCGGCTTCCTGGAGAAGGTCAGTGCGCCACCTGCTGGTGCGGGGAGGGCAGTGGTGGTTCTCCTGGTGTGAACCTGTGCTCCTCAGGTGAGGACGGAGACCACGGCCGACCTGAACGTGCTGCACGAGCAGAAGAGTCAAGCTGCTGCAGAGGACCATGAGAGGAACGTAGAAGGTAACGGCAAATCTTCTCCAACCCTCTCCAACCCTCTCCAACCTTCTCCAACCCTCTCCTCCCACCCTCTCCAACCATCTTCTCCTACCTCCTACCTCCTGCTGCTGCTGCTGGTGTTGATGTTCTTCTGCTCGGTGCAGATCTGCAGAGGAGGCACCAGCAGGAAGAGGCGGGGCTAACAGAGAAGTTCCAGGCTGTCCAGGACGTTCTGAAGGTACCAGTGATCTTCTCAGCAGGACAGCAGCTTTTATCAGTGGAGATGCATCCACCTCCAGAAGCTCCAATCAGAAGCAGCTGCCCAGGGGTCATCTGCGATTGGCCGAAGCCTTGATAGGGAGGCGGGGCTTCTTCTGGGCAGCTTACACCTGACCCCTAGAGCAGACAGGAAGTCCCCTGACTAGACAGGAAGTCCCTGGCTGGAGGTGTGAGGGTGCTCCTGACAGTGTGATGTGCGTGCTGGCCTGCAGGGGGAGCTGGAGCAGCTGGAGGCGGAGCTTCAGCACTACCAGCAGCTGCAGCAGAAGGTGCAGCAGTCGTCCTTCCAGAGGGACCTGCAGAGGAACCTGCAGGTGAGCAGCAAGGAGGCGGAGCCTAGGTGCAGGACACGCCTCCCATCTAATCTCAGCCAGCCCCATTGGCTCAAAGCTGCCCCCCCCCTCCTCCCTCCTGCAGGCCCACGGCAGCCCAGGTGCATTCTGGGAGTCGGAGCAGCAGTCGCTGCTGTTTGTGATCGAGATGAAGACTGAGCGCGTGCAGGAGCAGAGCAGGAAGCTGCAGTACATGGACTCGCTGGTAGGGGTCACCGCCGTTCCCTCCTGCTGGCCAACCCCGGAAGTGACGTTTTCATAGCATCAAGCTAACCATTGGTTGGTTGGATGTTCAAATAAGTGAAAGCCCTGCGTTAAAAACTGAATATTTGATGTGAAATTTCAATACTTAAATTTATACGTGGTGTTTTTGCCAGTAGATGGCGCTAATTTCATTTCCTCTGTGCTGCAGGTCCAGGAGAAGCAGGCGCTGCAGGAGCAGGCTGCCGTGGTGCTGCAGCAGAACGAGGAGCTGAAAGTTCGACTGGCCAACAGTCAGGAGCTGCTCCAGTAGGTGGCAGCAGAGAGCATCACTGTCACTGTAGAGAACTGCTACCGCTACACATAGATGATGATGCACAATCACACACAGTCGCTCCCAAAGCGGTTAGGGTTAGCGGTGTTTAAAAAGTATTTTAAAACAAATATAAAGAAATAAAGAGAAAAATGTTAGACTTTAATTTTGGCGGGATTCAATTCAATCATTTATTGAAGAGAAAGAGGACACTGGCGTTTTATTTTGAAAGAATAAATTTGGCTCGCAACACAAAAACCAATGAATTTAATGAATTTATTTTTATTTTTATTTCATTATTATTATTATTATTATTATTATTATTATTATTATTATTATTATTATATTTTTACTTTTCATGTATTATTATTTTTTAATGATATTTATCAACAATGTCCAGTTGGTATCGTCTGTTCTGACTCAAAACTACCTGCGTGTTTATGTTTGTCTGTTGAAAATCATATTTTCTTATTTCCTGTGTGTGTGTGTGTGTGTGTGTGTGTGTGTGTGTGTGTGTGTGTGTGTGTGTGTGTGTGTGTGTGTGTGTGTGTGTGTGTGTGTGTGTGTCAGGCAGGTGTCCCGGGAGCAGCAGGAGCTGCAGGGGGCGCTGCAGAGCCAGCTGCTGCTCAGCCAGAAGCTGTCTCAGGAGAAGGAGCAGCTGCTCTTCAAGCTGCAGCACTGCACTCCCAGCATGCACCTGGGCACCATGCTGCCCGAGCTCTTGCCCAGGTGAGCCGGGTCACATGACCCCCCCCCCAGACCGGACCTGGGGTCACGTGACCCGATCAGACTGGACCAGATTCGGACCCAACTGGACTTTAGGGTCACGGGGTCACCTGGTCACATGACCCCCTGACCCTGGACTGGACGCTGGATTGGGTCACGGGGTCACATGACCTCCATGACGTCGCTACTCAGCCAGGCTGCAGCGCCCCCTGGAGGCTGTGAACGGACTGCAGCCTCAGTCTCTCTGATTGGTGGGGGTGTGTGGCCACATTGAGGCCCCGCCCCCCACGGTCACATGGTGATGATTGTTTACACTGTTTGAATTTTTAGCCATAAAAAGTGTTTGTTGTTTGCTGACTGACTCTCTGGCTCCCCCACCTGGCAGTCAGGAGGACCGCCACCTGTCTAAGGCTAGCGGATTAGTTAGCTAGCGACGGCGGCTAGCTGCTAGCAAACACTGACACAGCTGCAACTCTTCTCATGCTAACTAGCGTCAGAGCTAACTGCTTGGTTTTATTCTTTGGCCTTTTTTTTCCTAACAAATGTGAGTTCTTGTGAGGACTTGTTCTAACTGTAGGTGGCGCCCTCCAGCAGGGGGCGCCTTCCAGCAGGGGGTTCCCTCCAGAAGGGGCTGCCCTCCTCCAGCAGTGGGTTCCCTCCAGCAGGTGGCGCCCAGGAGGTGCATTTGTTCGTTCATTCACTCGTTAGTCTTTTTCTGAGAAGGTTGTGTTGGGTCGTGTTGTTCTGTCACACACACACACACACACACACACACACACACACATAAGTCTGACAGGAAGTCAGGTGTCGTGACTTCCTGTCTTCTCTCTGAGCCCTGGTTCTCCTCACTACTGCCCCCTAGTGTTCATCTGTTCATGGTTGTTTTTTAGCTCTGGACTTGTTGCTGCTCTCTCCCCCTCCCTCCCTCTCTCTCTCTCCCTCTCTCTCTCCCTCTCTCTTTCTCCCTCTCTCTCTCTCCCTCTCTCTTTCTCCCTCTCTCTCTCTCTCTCTCTCTCTCTCTTTCTCCCTCTCTCTCTCTCCCTCTCTCTTTCTCCCTCTCTCTCTCTCTCTCTCTCTCTCTCCCCCTCCCTCTCTCTTTCACCCTCTCTCTCTCTCCGGGATGAACCACTGTTGTGTTGCTGCCCTCGTGTTTGTGTGTTTGTTCACCTGCAGTATTCAGCATATTTTTTGGAGCCTTGAAATAATAAAAAAATATAAAATCATCTACTACAGTCCCTTGAATTCATTGATTCAGTTATAAACAGTATGTCTAAATGTATATTTATATGTATCTACAGGTACTACCTGAAACATTAGAACATCCAGTAAAAGTTGTTTTATTTTGTCAATTTAACATAAAAGATGAAAGCAACACATTCCACACAAAGTGACATCTTAATCAGTTCCTTGTTGTAACTTTGCTGATGAAGATTTTCAGCTCATTAAACTTGAAATATATTGATTTGCATATTATTCCTCTATATAATATGTCACATTCACCTTTTAAGTTGACTTGCAGAAATACAGCAACCTGTTCAGGATGTTCTAATGTTCTGGGTAGAACCTGGATATGGAAAAAGTTAAATTTTATTTATCATAACAGCTTATACACCAGAAATGACTGTACATATATATATACTGTATGTACAATATTTATATATATTTGTTAATGTATGTTGTGTGTAGTATGTGTGTCTTCATATATATATTATAAATATATATATTTCTATATGTATGTGATCCAGTGTGAGTTGCTCCAGTGTCCACACTGCAGTTGAATTGTCGTCGATCCTTCATGGATTTGATTTTTCTCATCCTGCAGTCGAACCTCGGTTCTTCTCTCCTCCTCCTCATCACTTTTTCCTCCTCAGTGTTTCTGAATGGAAGTTTTGTTCTGCTTTAATGTCAACCAATCAGAGTGTCAGGAGTTTTTTGCTCCATGACGATGTCGCTGTTGTTGTTGTTGTTGTTGACTGCAGGTGAAGGTGAACCTCCTCCTCCTCCGTTTATCTTTCTCTCTTTTTTCATTTCTTCTCTTTTTGCTTTTTCCGTTTCCTTTTTCCTTTCATCTTTTTTATTTATTTCTGTCCTTTTTCTCCTTTTTTCTTTTTATTATTTTATTTCTTCTTTTCCTTTTTTCTTAGAAAACATGCAGTAACCACAGAAAGTTTTGTTGTTGTTTTTTTCTGCTCAAAAGTCGTTGGAGGTGAAAACACGAGCAGAGAAAAAAAAAAACCTGGAAAAAAGGACCAATGAGAACGTCGTTACATAGTTTGTATTGTTTATTAGCAAAGTGTCAAAGAGGTGAAAATGGAGGGAGAGAGAGAGAGAGAGAGAGAGAGAGAGAGAGTCAGTCCCACAGAGGAGGCTGCCTGCAGTACCTCACACCGCCACACGGTGGCCAAGCAGAGGACTAGCAGGGTCAGAGAGAGAAGAAGAAGAAGAAGAAGAAGAAGAAGAAGAAGGCCTCAGGTTACTTCAACACCTGCTTCCAGCGGTCACATGACCGCAGGGGATTGTGGGTAAACTCTTGTGTGTGCGGCTACATGGTTCAATCCGGAGCTCTTAATAAGGCAAACACACACGTACACACACACACACACACACACACACACTCCTCAGTGTGTGTGTGTGTGTTTGAGAGAGAGAGAGGGGGAGAGAGAGGGAGATCGTACAGCAGCAGTTCTATGTTGGGACTGTAGGTGGCGCTGTGGCCCCAGTGTGTGTGTGTGTGTCCCAGCAGGTCGTCCCCACCGACTGTCAGTCATCTTTCCAACGGTGCTGCCAGCAGCAGCAGCAGCGGCCTGCAGTGGCCAGTCCTGGCCAGCAGGGGGCAGTGTGGCGCCACCTCCACCTCACTCTGCCTTCTTGATGAAGATCTGAGAGAGAGGGAGAGAGAGGAGCCAATCAGAGACCGGGGTGGGCGGGCCTTCAGCATTCTTCAGCGGGTTCACACAGAGGCTGAGCCGCCGTCACGCACAGGTCAGAGGTCAGAGGTCACCTGGGGAGCATGTGACTAAACTGCAGCTCATGTACAGGTTTTTCAATTTCACAGCGGCCACAACATCTCCAGCCCTCTGGACCTGCTTCTCCTGGAGGTCCTCCTGGTGGTGGAGCTTCTCCTGGAGGTGGAGGTCCTCCTGGAGGTGGAGGTCCTCCTGGAGGTGGAGCTTCTCCTGGAGCTTCTCCTGGAGGTGGAGGTCCTCCTGGAGGTGGAGCTTCTCCTGGAGCTTCTCCTGGAGGTGGAGGTCCTCCTGGAGGTGGAGCTTCTCCTGGAGGTGGAGGTCCTCCTGGAGGTGGAGGTCCTCCTGGAGGCTTTGCTAAAGGTTCTCCTGGAGGTTCCCGTATCTCCTTCTGTAACTCCAGCTAGAAGCTCATAAAGAGGCCGAGACCTCCTGGAATTCCAGCAGCAGGCTTTGACCTCTGACCTCCAGAGTGGCCTGGAGACACCGAGGAGCCTCGTAACATTTACAGAACCTGTAGAACCCTGGTGGGGCTCACCACACCCTGGGAGGTCTCCACCCTCCTGGACTTTTTGCAACACCTCCCCTAGGACCTCCTCCAGGACCTCCTCCAGCACCTCCTGAGTGCTGCTCTACCCTCCACCCCGCACCCCCTCTCAGTGCACTTCCTGTGTCCGTCCCACAGGCTCACCTCACTGAGGATGACCCAGACGGGCGAGTCGGTCAGCACCGACAGCCTCATGGCCTCCAGGGGCCCGAAGCTGGAGTCCACCTCCCCCTCGGCCAGGCCGTTCTGGAAGGTTCCTGCAGGAGCACGAGACCAGAAGAGGAGTCACCCAGCGCCACCGAGACCAGAACCTGTGTGTGTGTGTGTGTGTGTGTGTGTGTGTGTGTGTGTGAAATGGAATGCGGCCCTGACCGCCTTCCTGCTCACAGCTCGTTAAGTCACAGCTCCTCCCTGAAGGCGTGGCTGTGCTGTGATTGGTGGGCTGTTGGGCGCCGGCTGATGACATCATCACTCACCGACCCTGATGAAGCCGTCCTCAGTGCGCTGGTACTGGGGGGTCTTCTCCCGCCCGTCCGTCAGCGCCTCCTTCTCCGCCTGGATGTTCTGCACACACACACACACACACAGCTTGACCTTTGATCTTTGACCCCCTCCTCTCTGACACCTGACACCAGGCTGGAGGTGGAGGTGGAGGTGAGGATGGAGGTCCAGCAGCAGCAGCAGCAGGTGGCAGAAGGTTGGACTCACGTCGAAGGGCAGGACCTCCACCGAGGTGTTGAACAGTTTGTCTCCAGGATGCTCAATGTTTCCACTGCGGAAGAAGAACCTGGAGACACAGAGGAACATGTTGTGGAACATGTTGAGGAACGTGTTGAGGAACATGTTGTGGAACGTGTTGAGGAACATGTTGAGGAACCATGGAGATGTTCTCCTGGAGCTCCTCAGAGCTTCCACTGCCTCTGAGGACCTCTGAGGACCTCACTGACCTCTGGTTCCTCCAGCCCTGAACCCTGGAACCCTGGCCCACCCCTCTGACCTCTGACCTCTGACTCCTAGGTGGAGTACACAGCAGTACTGCTGCTGTCGAGTCTCAGAGGTCCACCTCCTCCCTGCTGACTGTCCTTCAACCTCCTCACCTGCATCACCTGATTCACACTGGAACATCTCATAGCTCGTAGGACCTCCTCCCCTCCTCTCCTCCTCCCCACCTCCCCTCCTCCTCCTCCCTCCCTCCCTCCTTCCTCCTCCTCACCTCCTCCACTCCTCCTCCTCCTCCTCCTACCCTCCTTCTCCTCCCCACCTCCCCTCCTCTCCACCTCCTCCACCTCCCCTCTCCCCCTCCTCCTCCTCTTCCCCTCCTCCTCACCACCTCCTCCTCCTCCTCACCTCCTCCTCCTCCTCCTCACCTCTCTATGCGGACAGGGGTGAAGAAGCGTATCCTGATGAAGTCTCCAGCCCTGGGTGTGAAGGCCCAGAAGAAGTCGTGTCCCAGGTAGGCCTTGTCCAGGGTGAAGTGCTGGTAGGTCTTCAGGCTGGTGGTGACCTCAGCCAGAGGGTTGGCGTGACCCTGGTGGAGGCTCTGCTGCTTCCCAAAGTCCTTGTCCTGCAACACAGCAGCAGGTCACTGGAGCAGCTGGAGGAAGGGACCTCCACCTCTACCTCTACCTCCACCTCCACCTCTACCTCCACCTCCACCTCCACCTCCACCTCCACCTCTAACTCCACCTCCACCAGGGGGTGACTGGTGGAGGGAGGACTGAGCAGAGTCAGCACCTCTCACGCTCTCTCTCTCTCACTCTCAGTCTCTCTCTCCCTGTCTCTCTCACTCTCTCTCTGTCTCTCTGTCTCTCTGTCTCTCACTCTCTCTCTGGTCACCTTGAGCTTCTGGATCTTTCCAGCGAGGGATGAGTGAGTTCCAACGTGCTGGAAGAGCGACGGCTTGAAGCGAATCCTCAGGTTGGCCTTCTGCCGGTCGCAGTGTTTCTGACACACACACACACACACTCAGTCAGCCTCAGAGTGTGTGTGTGTGTGTGTGTGTGTGTGTGTGTGTGTGTGTGTGTGTGTGTGTGTGTCCTCACCGCGTCCTTCTCGGGGTTGCACACCTTCACCCACATGATGTGGTCCAGCAGCCAGTCGATGGGTTTGTCCTTGTAGAACATCAGCATGAACTCCACGATGAGGGACAGGTCCAGGGACTTGAACATCTTCCCTGTGGAACAGCAGTCAGAACCAGTCAGACCAGGAGAACCAGTCAGATCAGGAGAACCAGCCAGACCAGAAGAACCAGTCAGATCAGGAGAACCAGCCAGACCAGAAGAACCAGTCAGAGCAGGAGAACCAGTCAGACCAGGAGAACCAGCCAGACCAGGAACCTTCTGACCAGTTATTTTTCATTATTATTATAATGACAATTATTCTCATCACTGTTTTTTTCCCAAACAGATCAAAGAGACTGGAGAGTGGAGGACGGAGATGAAAGGCTGGAGCCACATCAACGTCAGCGTCCACATTCCCAGAATGCAACACTTTCATCAGCTGGAGCCACAGCAGCAGGTTCTGATTCTAATGAGGCAACAAACTCAGAGCCTTTCATGCTGAAATTAGAAGGAAAGAGAAGAGAACCCACCGATGAAGCCCAGCTGGGAGAACTCCAGGATCATCCAGTCCTCCAGGGGCTGCTGCAGAGCAAAGTTCCTCATGGTGGTGAAGTAGTTGGGACGAGCGACAATGTCGTCCTCTAGCTGAGAGAGAGGAGAGAGAGAGAGAGAGAGAGAGAGAGAGAGAGGGAGAGTGAGAGTGAGAGAGGAGAGAGACGACAGAGTGAGAGAGAGAGGAGAGAGAGAGAGAGAGCGAGAGAGAGAGGGAGAGAGGGAGAGAGGGAGAGAGAGAGGAGAGAGAGAGAGAGGAGAGAGAGAGTGAGAGAGGAGAGAGACGACAGAGTGAGAGAGAGAGGAGAGAGACGACAGAGTGAGAGAGAGAGGAGAGAGAGGAGAGAGGAGAGAGAGGAGAGAGAGAGAGAGGGAGGAGAGAGAGAGAGAGGAGAGAGGAGGGAGAGGAGAGAGAGAGTGAGAGAGGAGGGAGAGGAGAGAGAGAGAGAGAGAGAGAGGGAGAGAGAGTGAGAGAGGAGGGAGAGGAGAGAGAGGAGAGAGAGAGAGAGAGAGAGAGAGAGAGGAGAGGAGAGAGAGAGAGAGAGAGAGAGAGAGAGGAGAGAGAGAGAGAGGAGAGAGAGAGAGAGGAGAGAGTCAATGGAGTGCAGTGGGGTGCGTTCCAAACCGGATCTCCTGCACTTCTACTGACTGACTGAACCACTTTGATCCAGTTGGGATCACGACAGGAAGTGACATCACACTCCTCAGTCAGCCAGTCACTGTGTTTCCTGCCTGCAGCCAGCAGGGGGTCTGTCTGCCTCCAACAGGAGAGGAAAACATCACAGCGCCGCAGCTGGGTCATGTGACCCTCAGCTGAGTCATGTGACCCTCACCTGGACGTAGTAGGTGCCTTTGGACTGAGCGTACATCATCAGGAAACAGTAGTCCAGGTTCTGCTTGGTCCTCCACCTGGAGGGGGAGGGTGGGGGGCAGAGGGGAAGGGGTTGAGTCCAAACACACTCTCACAGTCACACACACACACACACACTCACACACACACACACACACTACCTGACTCTCTCCTTGGGGTCTCCAAAAGACTCCCTGAGTTGGGAGAAGTCTGGGTAGAAGTGGACTGAAGGAGAGACCACCTCCAGGAGACCAGACTGGATCTCTGCTGGGAACCTGGGGGGCGGGGCCGGGAGGGGGGGGGGGAGAGAGAGTCACACACACACTCACACTCTGCAGTATCCCATCATGCAGCTGTACTTACAGGTGCTTCAGGTTGTCTGCTACACTGATAGCATACTGCTGGTCAGCCTGAAAACACACACACACACACACACACACACACACACACACACACACACACACACACAGGGAGAAACGCTAGTCAGTTGCTTTGGTAGCAGCAAAGGTCCTAAGCCCCACCCCCCCAACAGGAAGTGAGCCAGACCCCACAGGAAGTAGCCCCCGCAGTGGGCGGAGTCTAACCCAACCAGCAGTGAGCGCAGTTCTTCTTCTGTGGTGCAGCTGTGACCAGGCTGGCTGTGGCTCCGCACTCCCCCCCCCCACCCCCCCAAGCCCCCCTTCTCCAAACAGACAAACATCTGGAGCTTTCATACAGGCTACACACACACACACACAGCACATGGTTCCAGCATGACATCATCGGCCTCACACACTCTCAGACACACACACACACACACACACGCACACACACACACATACACACCAGCAACTTGAGTGACATCACAGTCCGGCCTCCTGCTCAGCCAATCAGAGCCAAGTGTGTGGTGTTGCTAGGAGATCTCTCACTCACACACACACACACACACACACTCTGAAGCCTCTGCACACAATGTTTTGGTGTGAAGCTGAGTGGGTGGAGTCAGGGTGGGCGGAGCTATGGTGTGTGGGCGGGGCTTCCAGCAGTGTTGCACTAATGAGGAACAGACGCTGAAGTGATTTCCTGATTTTCCCGCTGAAGTGTTTTAACAGCTAAACAGCTGGAGAGCCAGAGTGACAGACACACACTGACAGACACACACACACACACACACACACACACACACACACACACACACACACACACACACACACACTCACCTCGGCCACCATCACCACGATGACGCAGTCGTCCTTCTCGGTGGCGCTGAGCTCTGACATCAGAGAGCTGAGGGTGTCGCTGAGGTAGGAGTGCACCTCCCTCTTCACACTGGGCACGCCCATCACGATGGACACTAGGGGGCGACGCAGTCACACACACACACACACACACACACAGATGAATATACGCAAACACACAGAAGAAGCAGCAGCAAAAAAAGCTCTTTACACATTTACACACAGATTAGAGCCGACACACACACACACACACACACACACACACACACACACACACTGACCTTGCTGCAGCTTGATGAGTTGAACCTTTTTATTCCCCAGGCATGTGTGTGTGTGTGTGTGTGTGTGTGTGTGTGTGTCCACAGTGAGATGTCTCTCCAGGGACGCAGCGCTGCGCTTCCTCTTGTGCCCAGGGGCAGCTGCAGCAGAGTGTGTGTGTGTGTGTGTGTGTGTGTGTGTGTGCGTGTGTGTGTGTGTGCGTGCTCACCTCCAGTGCGTCCCTGGCCCACGTGCACGGCGGGCAGCAGGCTGTCCTGGCGGCTCAGCAGGTGGGGGAGGTGGTGGAAGATGGAGGGAAGCTGCAGGACGCTCTTACTGCTGCTGACGTTCCACAGCCTCAGCCGGGTCTCCTCTGGGGAGAGAGGAGGAGGAGTGAGGAGGTGGGAGGAGGTGCAGCCAGCAGCTCTCCAGCCTCCAGGGTGGAGCTGCTGCTGCTGCTGCTGCTGCTGCTGCTGCTGCTGCTGCGCTGTGATTGGCCCACCTGACAGGCTGCTCCAGGTGCGGTTGGCGTCCCTCAGCGCCTGCTTGTCCGCCACGGCCCGGCGGATCTCCTCCAGAACCTGGTTCAGCTCCTTGGAGCGACGCAGGTTCTCCTGCTCTGCAGAGTGGAGGCGCTCCCTCAGAGCCAGGAACTCCCTCTGGTACACATCCACCACGTCTCCTGCAGGAGGAGCAGGAGGAGCAGGAGGAGGAGAGAGAGAGGGAGGAGGAGGAGAGAGAGAGGGAGGAGGAAGAGAAGGAAGAGGAGGCGGAGAAGGAGCAGGAGGAGGAGAGAGAGAGGGAGGAGGAAGAGGAGGCGGCGGAGAGGAAGGGGAGGAGGGTTAGAGTTCATCACCATCACCATCATCATCATCACCATCATCATCACCATCACCACCATCATCATCATCATCATCACCACCGCCATCATCATCATCATCATCATCATCTCCCTGCAGCTGGATTACAGCAGCAGATGATGCTGATGGTCTTCAACAGGTGCAGTGGAGGAATAAACCTCGATAATCTGAGCAGCAACATGGAAATGAGGAGATAAATCCAACATCATCCGCTGCATTAATGCAAAGTGGAGGTAAATCTGCAGTAATCCCTGTCTGCGCACACACACACACACACACACACACACACACACACACACACACACACACACACACACACACAGCATCATGGTGATGCTGGTGAATCCTCTTATTTCCTCCCCACTGGGACCACGAGGAGAAGAATCTACTGGTCAGAGTTAAAACACGAGCAGAGTGCAGTACCCACACTCACCACCAGGGCGTCCCGGTGGGTTGGTTGAGCGTCGGCTTCAATCAGCCACCAAAATGAAAAGTTTCCTCTTCTGCAGCTTCAAGAGAAACAAAAGGAAAGAACCAACCAAGATTCTGGGTGCTTTTATTTTGAAAGCCTAAAGGGAAGTGACAGACTGAGCAGACTGCAGCTTCCTGATTGGACCGTTGACTGATTCTGTCAAAACAGAGGGAGGTGGGGGGGCTTCCACCCATGCTAACCAACTAGCCTCATGCTAACTAACTAGAAGAAGAAGACGAAGATGAAGAAGAAGGAGAAGAGGAAGAGGACGGTGGTGATGGTGGAGCTGGGACGTGCTGCTCAGTTTGTGCCTCAGGCAGCAGGACTGGCAGTGAGCAGCAGGGGGCCCCAGCTGGAAGGAAGCGGCGGTGCAACGAGACACACGAGGCTGCAGGGCGTCGGCGCCGTCAGCCAGATTTCAGCCCGAGAAACCAACTCAGGAAACAGGAAGTAGAAGCACCACCAGGAATCATGGGACAGGAAGTGGAGCAGCGTCCAATAGGAGCGACCGAAACCTGCTGAGTCAGAGCCAGCAGGAAGGAAAACCAGCGGCTGAGTTAGCACCTGGACCAGGACCAGGACCTGGACCTGGGTCCCCACAGTACACACACACACACACACACACACACACACACAGCAGCAGCAGCGTCAACATTCCCATCATGCTTTGCTGTCCTCACTCTCCTCCACTGGACAAGAGCAAGACTATAAAAGAGTGAAATAAGGACTGAACGCAGGAGGCCTCCAGGCAGCTAGAGGGCGCTAGCCTGCAGCCGAGCAGAGCCGGAGCCACAGCGCCCCCAGCAGGCCGTGGAGACACCAGCACCACGTCCATGTGACTCCCTCAGCTCAGCACTCTGCCAGCTTCCTGTCCATAAGATACTTGGGAGTCAACTTCCTGTCTATAAGATAATGACTTCCTGTCTGGGTGGTGCTCCTCCTGTTTCACTCCCCCACGACACCACCACCACGGCGCCCCCGCCCCCCCCCCCCCCCCCCCGCAGGCAGCACCCCCCCCCCTCCCGATCGTCTTCTCACTCCTGGAACTACACTACCCACAATCGCCCAGGAGGCGGGGGCGGGGGCGGGGGGGAGGGGGTCAGCGAGTGGCCAGGCCACTTCCTGTTTACCGCCAGAGCTGCTGGCCTCAGGGGGGCCTCGCTCTCAGCCATGACCAACCACAGGAGGAGGAGAAGAAGAGTGCTTCTGTCTGCAGCGGCTGGTCACCTGACCATCAGCTGATCCAATCAGCTGCCCCGTCACAGTGGAGCCAGTCTCAGAGGGCCTCTGTGCGCCGCAGTGCCTCCAGCCACCAGGAGGGGGCAGCGGTGCCAGTGGGAGGAAGTCGCCGCCGCCCAGCGCAGTACACAGTCACGATGCTAACAGCTAGCCGTTAGCACCCCCCCCCCCTCACCCCCCGGTGAAGTATTTCCTGGAGTTAAACTTTAACGAGACGTCGTCCTCAACTGGTACACACACACACACACACACACACACAGTGCCACTGTCTGTCACCTCCTCTCCAGCCAATGGCACGCTTCCTCTCAGACTTTAGCCCCGCCCACTGCATCTTTTGGAACTTTCATTCCAACAAATCAAGACTGTTTCTGAAAAATATCCCGAGGCCAAAACTGTCTGTCTGTCTGTCTGTCTGTCTGTATGTCTGTCTGTCTGCCTGCCTGTCTGTCTGTCTGTATGTCTGCCTGCCTGCCTGTCTGTCTGTATGTCTGTATGCCTGCCTGCCTGTCTGTCTTTCTGTCTGCCTGTCTGTCTGTCTGCCTGCCTGCCTGTCTGTATGCCTGCCTGTCTGTCTTTCTGTCTGCCTGTCTGCCTGTCTGCCTGCCTGCCTGTCTGTATGCCTGCCTGCCTGCCTGTCTGTCTGCCTGTCTGTCTGTCTGTCTGTCTGCCTGTCTGCCCTCTGAGGGCCTGCAGGCTTTAAGTGGACTGGGACAGTGAGGACTCTGTTCTCACACACACACACACACACTCTCAGATCAAGTATCACTTCACTTTAAACAAGGCGGCTGTGTGTCTCTGCCCCACACACACAACAGCTGTGTGTGTGTGTGTGACTGACTGACTGTGTGTGTGTGTGTGTGTCTCCCAGATGTTGCCAGTCAACAC